>NC_064852.1:124894451-125074451 GCF_024139225.1 Suncus etruscus
ATAATTCTAGAAAAATTACAGTGAAATGGTAGATGAGAGATCCTTCAAGTTGAACAGTTGGAACCCACTTCATAAATGCATTGTTGAAAACACTGGTAATTCAGTGGAACTTGTATGATTTCTGAAAAGGCTTTAACTGTCTATCTTCAATTCTGAAATTGATCTTGGAAACTACTTGTGAATAATTTGCTTCTAGAGAAAGCATATATACCATATGTAATTTCATTTTTCTGTCTTGAACAAAGTAGTATATTTTCTCATTGTATCTCTAATATCTAAGTGGGAATCACAACTATGCAAGTAGTTTTAGCAAAGTTACTTACTTTTACAAAATATCACTTAGACATAAAATGTAATTTTGACACTTAAATTTATAATTAATAAAAGTTAATTAATCTACATTAATTTAGCATTTTAATAACCAGACATTATTGTTAATTCTATACCCTAGCAATACTTATATACATATCGCACTCCTTTTTAATTTACTAAATAATCATTAGCAATTAGGAAATGTCAATATCTGAAAGTGAATTAAAGATTAATCACTGACATTATTTTAAACATTATGGTAAGTCAGATATGTAATTTCTCAGTGAGCACTAAAGAATTTATAGTGCAACTAGGCTATTTCTGTGTTTATTCTTAGATAGTATGTGATAAAATACAGAATAGCAATATAGTAACAGCAAATTTTACTTCCAAGAATTGGAAAGATAACCAGGGAAGACCCTACGACTGTTCTGACATTGACCTGCTCAAAAGAGACTTCCCTCAACACTAAGAAGACTTGACAATAATAACCTGCTTACAGGACAGATCTCTCTGCATTGCCCTTTTATTGTGAGGTGAAACTAGAGGACGCTCTACACCATCCTGACTTCAATTTAGGATATGCAGATTCCAGGATCTTTAATACAGAAACATGATTCCAATATCAGAGACTGTGTGAAAAATAAAAGTGTAATGGCACTACAGTCAATGACTTGGATTGGACGAACTAGTTTGCCTGGAGCCTAGAGTTGGTCTTATGCCAGGAAACTTCAGGGGTAGGGTCTCCTTGTATTTAGGCCAAGTCTTTTCCTCTCCATGTTCCTCATATTTTGGTGGGCCTATGCAAACAATAATTGCCACTCTAACACCGTTTTTACTGTGCTCCTTTAATTCTAATTCCTAAGCAAAACAACCCACTTAAACTTTTGAGGTTAACTTTAATATGCATGTGCATGGAAATGTAAAAAAGTACTTTGCCTTCAATGTTTAAGGAGTTACATAAGTTTTATGGCTTTAGATTACTTTGTGTGCTGCTAAGAATTATTATTTATTACAATCTGGGGACTTGTGGGACAAAGTAATTGTACAAGGGTTCTGTTTTATTTTTCTTAATGTTCTTTGGCTGAAAGTTCAAAGTTTGGATATCAGCAAGGGGATTTCTGAGAATTCTGTTTAAGGGTGATTGTCCTTCCTCTGTAACTTTACCTTGTCCTCTTTCTTTGCATTTTTGTTCTCATAATTAAAAATTAATTATTTATAAAAAAGTATAACTTTCACTTCATCCACATGTGTCAGGAATATTAAGCCAAAGCTCTCAAAATAAAGTGACTTCACATTTTTTCTTAAAAAAAAAGAATTAGAAAGATAAATGATTATGATGAACACATAGTTTCATATGAGAAGCCTGTGTTAAAAGTCTTAGCACTTTATAGTTACCTGAACACATCTAGGAGTTATTTTTGAGCACAGATCTGAGGGCTTTGAGCACAAATGCCAAGAATTATTGGCCATGTCTTCAAAACCCAAATAAATAAAATGAAAAAAATTACTAAATATTAATATGAACCTTTTTCCTTATAATATGGCTCCAGTCTATCCTAAAGTTCAGTAATATCTTGTTTAATTGAATCTGTGTCTCTGGTTTTTTGTTAAAACACATTTTACAGAAGCATCTTTCTAAATTCTTCTTTTGCATTAATTACAAATTAATAATTAATTTTTAATTCTCATACCTTTGGAGCTATATTCTCTTTAGATATTGATGTACTTTCAATTTTTAATATAATTTTTATTTTGATCATAGTGGCTTACATATTGTTGACAATAATATTTTAGGTACATATTTACATAAAATCAGGGGGGATTCCCATCACCAAATTGTCCTCCCTACACCTTCGTTTTTGTCCTACCTCCCATATCCTCTTCCCTCACCCCCAGGACTACTAGAATATGTGGTCCCCTCTGTATCTAGCCTACTACTTAGTAGTCTTGCACCTGTTTGGTCTTGGTGCCTCCCTTGTTTCCCCCTCTAACTGGGAGGCAGGACTAGCTAGTTCAAGTTGAGTGGTTTTGTTTGAAGAAGAGAAAAATAATAAACTAGGGTAAGAGTCTAATACGCCGAAAATGGGCGGAATCTTTGTAGAGGGTCTCATCATCGATTTGAGAGACGAAGGAGAGAAAGAAGGTGAAACACTCCACCATGTACTTTCAATTTTTAAATATACCACTGAAAGATCAGAAACTTCGGAATTTTATTTTTCACATGTGAAAATCTTAAGCAATACAGTTACTCATTAATAGTTTATAAGCAAATTTTAAAATTAATAAAAATTGTCTACATATTGTTTTACTATATATTTTGTTTACGTCCTTTATATTACTTGTTAGCATAATTTTGACTTTTGAAAAGTCCCTGACCTTTTCTCCTAAAACATCATCATAAAAGTTTAATTTTAGGGGACTGGAGCAATAGCACAGCAATAAGTCGTTTGCCTTGCACACGGCCAGCACAGGACGGACCTGGTATCTCATATGGTCTCTCTAACCAGCTAGGTGTGACTTCTGAGTACAGAGCTAGGAATGAACAACAACAAAAACAACAACAACAACAAACCACCAGGTGTGAACAAAAAGCAAAACAAAAGCAAAAGCAGTTTAATTTTATTTTAGAATTTAAATTTTGGTATTCAATTAATTTGAGAATTTAAATCCCATGATGTAATTCAAGTTATTTGTTCGTTCATTCTCTTCATTTACATATGCCTTGAGATGTAGCTTATTATAATTACTATCTGAAAAAATTGCTGACACATAGCCTTTGGCATTTTTTACTATAACAAATAGTTTATTTGGCCAATCAATTCTACAAGTGATTATATTATCAAGTGACTAGAGAAACAGTAAAAATCTTAAGATATTTGACTAAAAACAAAAGATTCAAAGTACAATGCAAAACACACTGACATATCAAGAAATACATCATGTAAGCAACAGAACTATCCATATTGTAATCAAAACTCAGGTCATAAAATTCTAATTCTTATTTTTATTTTCTGACTTTGAGCTTGCATTTCTCTGAACTTATTTTTATTTCTGTTTTTAAATATTTGCAATTTAGTTTATTCTATATTAGATTCTTATATATTACATAGAATGTATAAGATGTGAATTGTATAATAACATATGAATAACTACTACAGAGAAATTCTTTACCACAAACTATTCTTGTCAGTTAATTTTTGGGTTTTGAACATTGAAGGAATTTGGATGCTTCTTTTTTCCTACAGTAGAAACAAAATAATACCTATTATCCATAAAGTAAAATGAACAAAATGATAGTGTTTAAACCAAACATTTTATTTTTAACTTTGTATTATATGTATTAAAACCATCTTTACAATAATTACATTGAACCATGATGAAATTATAATCCCACTTAGTTGAAGTAGATTGTCGCTGCAATAACAAAGATTTTGATATATTTATGGCCAATGTAGAGTTACTACATTGACTTAACAGTAAAAATATAAACTAGGTAAAAAAATAAATGCAGAGGGAAATTAAAGTATTATGATTTTCATACATTATGAATTTAAGTTGAGAAGGTATAAAAAGTGATAGTAAGGTCCAGCTTATCTGTGTTTCAACTAATAAGAACACTTGAACAAGTTATCAGTAGAAAATGGGAAATATAAATTTAGTTTCTGCCAATATGACTTAGCTCAGAACTAAATCTTTATGTGTTAAATATCGGAGTTGTGGATTGTGTAGTATGTTATTTCTATAAAAACAGAATTTTATTTATTGAGTACATAACAAATATGCCTGTGACAAAAATTTTGCTCAGAAGAATATCAATTACCCACTGTTTTTATTTCTGTGAAGTAAATAGAACTCTTGTAATTTTTAAGTCTTGAAAGCTGGAAGTTTTTCTTTTATTTGTATGCATAAACTCTTTAATTGATCTACTATGAAATAATACACAGTTACATAGTGGTTCATGATTGAGTTTCAGTCAAACAATGTATAACACCCTTCATGAGTGCATGTTTTTCTGCCACCAATGTCCCCAGTTTCCTTCCTGTCCTTCACCCTGACTCCACTCTCTCTGCTGCCTGCCTTTGGAGCAGACATTCTCTCTCTCTCTCTCCCTCCCTCCCTCTCTCTCTCCCTCCCTCTCTCTCTCCCTCTCTCTCTCTCTCTCTCCCTCCCTCCCTCTCTCTCTCCCTCCCTCTCTCTCTCTCCCTCCCTCTCTCTCTCCCTCCCTCTCTCTCTCCCTCCCTCTCTCTCTCCCTCCCCCTCTCTCTCTCCCTCCCTCTCTCTCTCTCTCTCCCTCCCTCCCTCTCTCTCTCCACTGTTGTTTGTAATATTATTACTGAAGGGGCATCATGCATATCCCTGTATCTCCTTTCATCATCCATTCTTGTACAGAGTAACTGTTTCCAATTATTACCATAGTGGTCTTTTATTTATCCTAATTGCACTCCTCCACTATTTGTGGCAAGTTTCCTACCATGAATCAGTCTTCCTGGCCTTCATCTCTCTTGTCTTTTGATATTATTACCATTCTATGCTTTTTTCATTTTATATTCCACAAATGACTGTGATAATTCTGTGTCTATTCCTCTCTCTGATTCATTTTGCTCAGCATAATACATCTAAGTATAAGCAAATTTTATGACTTCATTTTTCCTAACAGCTCATAATATTCCACCGTTTAACTGTGTTTTTAGAATGTGGCTATTATGAATAGTGTTGCACTACAATTGATTTTTTAAATAATCTTAAAATTACTATTTGATCTATATCAAAGAAAGACAGTAAAAGGTTAAAATAGAAAACTCCAATGTAATTGTGTAATTAATATTTTTAAATACAGGTCCAATGTCTATATGATAATTATCAAGGTAAGCAATATCTACAATTAAGACAAATTTAGTGAAAAAAAATGCTATACCTTTTACTGTTATGAAAGTAGCATTATTCTCTTCGAAACAAAAATCCAATATTCAAGATTCAATTCACCTTCTTTAAAGATATAATCACTGCTAAAATATAGTATTGTGGAAAGATGAATTGTAAGAATAACTACTCATAAATCATCTGATTAAAAAAATCTCAAATCAGATTTCATGTTAACTTTAAATTTATTTATATAATTTTACCTATCTGATAATACTTAAAATTTTTCAGTGATTCTTTATCCAATACTGCTCAATATGTTCTATGTTAAGGAATCGATCAATTATGATAGTCTCATAAATATGTGGTTTCTTTTAAATTTGGGGAGTATTTTGCTGATTGTGAGTTTCACAATTAATTAATTATAACTATTTAGTTATGCAGTGGATATAGGTGTGCAGCGATATTTACAGTAGCCAGAGTCTGGAAATAATCTAGACGTCCAGGAATAGATGAGTGGCTAAAGAAACTGCAGTATATATACCCAATGGAATATTATGCAGCCATAAGAAAAATGAAGTCATGAAATTTTCCTACACATGGATGGACATAGAAACTATTATGCTGGGGCCGGGCGGTGGCACTTCAGGTAAGGTGCCTGCCTTGCCTGCGCTAGCCAAGGAAAGGACCGCGGTTCGATCCCCCGGTGTCCCATATGGTACCCCAAGCCAGGAGCGACTTCTGAGTGCATAGCCAGGAGTAACCCCTGAGCGTCACTGGGTGTGGCCCAAAAACCAAAAAAGAAAAAAGAAAGAAAAGAAAGAAACTATTATGCTGAGTGAAATAAATAAGGGGAGAGATAGACATAGAATAATCTCACTCATCTATGGGACTTAAGAAAAATAAAAGAAATTATTGTAATAATACACAGAGACAATAGAGATGAGGGCTTGAGGACCGGCCCATGATATGAAGCTTACACAAAGAGTGGTGAGTGCAGTTAGAGAAATAACTACACTGACCACTATCTTGAAATTGGTAGTGAGTGAGAGAAATAGAATGCCTATCTCGAATATAGGCAGGAGGGTGGGGGAGGAGAGAGGTGGGGTTATTGGTGGTTGGAACGTTGCACTAGTGAAGGGGGGTGTTCTTTTTTATAACTGAAACCCAACTACAAACATGTTTGCAATCATGTTGCTTAAAGATATTATTTAATTAAAAATGAGAAAACTTGAGACTATTCAGTTAGCTTCAATTTAATTTATTTAGCTAACTGTAACTCTGCCCCAACTTCCTGTTTCCCTAACCTCTTCTGAGATTAATCGCACCTGGATGGTGAGACCCGCCCACACCTGGGATGGGCAGGTGGTTTTGAATAAAAGATTAAAAAGTCTGGCTGAGGGGAAGTAAGAGGAGCAGCAAAAGGCAGAGAGCCAGAAGAGAAGCAGCGAGGAGCTGCTCAGCAAAGAAAGCAGAAAGCTTAGCAGAGAAGCACACATGAGGAAATGCACATGGCAGTGAAAAACCACCAAATAAAGCAAGCTGCATCCAATGAATAACTGACTACTTGTGCATTATTTCTCCACCATTATCCTGCACCATCAGACCCGTTTGCCTGAGGGATTAGAAACTTGGTGCCTAGGGCTGCCTCACCCAACACGTGGATCTTTATATTTGATATTCTTATTCTACAGCTAACTTTTTAAAATAACTTTTAACTATTTTAAAAACAGAATTGATATTTATTTATTTATTTATAATTGAGTTTTAGGCATATTACATTTCAATACTAATCCCACAACCACTGTCAACTCCCTCTACATGTGCTCTCATACTCTATCACCTCCCTCTCCTTTCCTTCTGTGGAAGCTTTTCTCCTGAGACCTGAAGCGACCCTCTGAAATGAGGACACAGACAGTTCTTGATCATGCAACTGAAAAATCTTTATTGGGAAGCAAGCTTCTCTTACACTAGGAGAATAGAGGCTATGTTTAACAGAGCAGGGAATGAAGCCATTCTTTGGTTAAACTTTATTTAGGTTATAGAAGCATCTTAACTAAACAGGTTCAATAGAACAGAAAGGGGGGGTAATTGGCAATTGGTAATGTGTGTCTGGTAAATTAGATAAAGTAGAAAGTAGAAAAACAAGCTTGGGTAGCTGCGGGTTATGTGGGCTTCAGCAGGAATATATTGATGTGGCCTTCCATTCTGTATTTAGAGGACTTTCTTTTTTTTTAAATAATAATAATAATAGTTTTATTTTGACCAAAGTTACATATCTTTGACAGTAATATTTTAGGTACATATTGACATTGAATCAGGTGAATTCCCACCATCAAGGCTAACCTCCCTCCACCTCAGTTCCCAGCATGCATCCCATATTCCCCTCCCTTGCCCCGCGGGCTGCTAGTATAAGTGGTCCCCTCTGTGTCTAGTTTGTTGTAGATTGAGTATTGATTCTGTTGTCATTGGATTGGGTTTAGTGTTTAAGTCTGATCATTTTTATTACTACTTAGTGACCATACAACTGTTTAGTCTTGGTACCCTCCATTGTTTCCGTCTCAATTTGAGAGGCTGAACAAGATGGCTGAAGTTATGTGGTTCTGTTTGAGGAAAAGAAAAAAATAAAATAGAGGTAAAAACCAAACAAGCAAAAATGGGTGGAGTCCTTCTAGACAGACTATAAATACTAAATTGAGAGAGGAAAGGTAACAAGGAAGAGGACTTTCTTCTTCTTCTTCCCGCTATTGCTGTGCCCCAACAGCCAAATTTTAAGGCTGTGTTTCCACAACTTCCCTCCCATCAGCCTGCCACCTTGCTAGGTATGTACATAGTCTTCGGGCTGCAGTTCAGATATCATGTTTTCAGTGTTGTTGAGCCTGTGCTTGGGCATATAGCACACTATTCTCACACATCCCCAGGATAACTGATGCTTCAATCCTATTTCCCCAATACTCATCTTCTTCCTTCCAACTTTCATTTCTATATTTAACTATTCTTGTCACTAAGCTCTTGGGGTCACAAATGATCTAGACATTTCCCTTTAACTACAGTAATTTTCTATTCCAGTTCTGCTCAATTTATTTTAATGTTAAGTCTAATACTAGTAAGTCAAACTGTTGGTTAAAATATTTTAATAATCTAAAAATATGAAAGCAATCAAATAGCTTCATAATGATTCACTGGTGAGTAAAATCTAAATAAATTGTTCTTTACATGGATCGTTGCTTTTTTTCCCCCAGGTTTGGGGTCTATAGCCAGGACTTATTCCTCTGGATTCTGCACTCAGAGGAACAGATGGGGTTCTAGGAATGTATCTAGGTTAAATGTGCAAAAGGCAAGTACCCTACCCACTGTTCTCTCTCCAGCCTCTATGAAATTTGTAGCATAAAAAATTATATAAAGTTTGTAGGGAATGGAGAAGAGCAACAAAATTTTCCAATTTTATTTGATTCACAGATCATTAAAAACTCAAGGTTTTGAACAAAATAAGAAGTAGCAACATCCCAGTGCCAGTTATCCAGCTGTATTTGTACAGAAGACAGATTGGGGGTGTGTCAGTAGTATCTAATGTTCTGCTGTTCACCATAACCCTGCTGCCAACATGAAGGACCATCAGATACACATGAAATCTTTGTACTATTTTTAACATACTTAGACAATTAGCATATCATGTTTATGTCCAAAATAAGAAAAAATATTATAATTTGTTTTACTCTCTTGAAGTTAAATCATATCAATTTTAATTTTAATGTTCATGCACCAAATTTTTAGTAAAATTATAAAACATTTATTTCCACATATTTAATAAAGGTGTTGCTAATCTGCTTCTTTAGATTCTTTTACATAGAAATTAACAGTATTTCTTATCACCCTTTAAGATTCTTTAGTAATTAATGAGCTACTCTTTTTGGTTGTATTTTTGTTTTAATTTTTAGTGGGAGGACTCATTAGAGGTCCTCAGAGTTTAATTCTGGCTCTGCACTCAGGGATATTGCCTGGTAGTCTAGGGAGACCATATGTGGTACTAAGGAATTGAACCCTGACCAGTTATATGCAAGACAAGTGATTTGCCACTGCTATTGCTATGAAATACTATGTTTTTAATTTTTTGATGCCATAGTTTCCCAAGAAATGCTCAAGGTCTTTGAGGGGACCCACTCATGATGCTTTCAAACTGGCCTGAGATTCAAAGCAAGGGCCATAGTTTGTGTTGTGATGTCACTTCCATCCTGTGGTGCAGGGATACTTGGGCTATCTCAGTAGTGCTGGAGACCTTCAGGGCTTTACCTGGAAGTTCTCAAGGATTATTTTGTTAGTACCCTGCAATGCTCAAGATATATGTGGTTCTGGGAATTGAACCCAGGTAGAATATCTAGTATATATCCTGTCTGTTACTCTTGTTCATAAAAAAATAACAAAGACCATAAATTTCTATATTTTTAAATCATTCTTTTACTTTTGATCACTTAATTCTTCTAAAGTGATCAACTTAAGTTTTCTGAATATATAGTTTTCAGAAGACTATTTTGTTTCTACTATTTGTGGAAAGTATACATTGCAGCACTGGAAAATTGTCAATGTTTTGAAGTGCCAGTTTTATTCTTATAGCAGTATTAGGGACTAGTTAGAACCTGTTACTATACTTCTTCTCCAGCTAATTATTGTTGTCTTCAGTTTTGGCTTTTAAGAAGATGATGCTCATAAGAATTTTTCCTGCATGCAAATTATATAAAGACATTGCTATAGCAATTTTAACATTCTAATAGAATGCTGCTAACTTAAAAAAAAGTCATTACATATAATGAATGTCCTTCAACAATTTCCATCTATTTCATCATACACCTATTAGAACTTTACAGACTGAATAAGAGTATGTGCATTGAGCTATTAAAACGAATAAAAATCAGCCATTTTCTGTCCTTCATTAATATCTTTAAATTATATCTCAGTGATAATGGAAAATATTGTTTTCTACTATTAAATTTACATTGAAAGGAGGTTTCATGGCAGCAAAATGATTATTTCACCATACATTTGAAAATTTAGACATAATTCTAATATAAATTTAAATATGAATCCTATGCTTCACATAGAAAATAAAAATGTATTGGTCAATTTCTCTGCTGGCAAATATTTCAAGTTGTTTGAACTCACTGAATCATAAAATGGTATAATTGACATGCATGGATGTTTGTTGATTAGTGTAGTATTATATGCTTGGTAGATGCACAATTAAGAGGGAAGATTAGATTGTTATATGAGCTAAGCAAACATAATCTAGAGGTAAATATAAAATAAAAGAATGATTTATGTAGTAATAAATTATTTCATAAAAGAAAAATTGCATTTTCATTAAAACAGTAAATAATTTTTACATAGCTATAAGAAAATGCTATTTTGCTAGTCTTTTTTACAAAAAAAACAAATTGGATTTGCAACGACATTAAAAAAAAACAAAACTTCAAAGTTATTTTCTACCAGTCTATAACCTACTGGTTTCTGTTCTATCCAAAGTTTCATGGTTGTGACTGACTTGTAATTGAGTATTTGACTCTCTATTCACACACTGGGTTTGGTGATGTGTGCGTGATTCTTTCAGCATACTGAAGATAAAGTTATTTTTTTGTGCTCAGATTCATTGTTTTTAGAGAGAACACCTGCAGTGGAAGAAAGACAGCATTTATGGGTTTTGAAAAGAAGAGTTGTTGGAACTAAATTACATGGAAACATTAGTTCCCAGAAATTTTTCTGTTTCTTAGTTAAGGTTTTTATAGCTTCCTGCTAGTTTCTATGCTTCCCTCTTATATACCATCTTCCTCCACCCCCATTTTTAATTACTGTTTCTTATGACATTTCCAAGAAGTGCTTTTGGATTTTACAGTAAGTGAAAGTTCAGAGTAATGTTATGCTTTGAAATAAAATATTAAACCATGCTTTTCAAGTATTTGCTTTAAAACAGAATAAAGGCATGTTTTGCTATTATATGATAAAAACAAGTCTGCAAGTATAAAATTCTAGTGTGCATGTGTTGTATGTAGGCTGTATGCTTGCACAGTAAGTCCTCATTTAAATCCTTTGATAGGTTGTTGGGAGTCACTCATTTAAACAATATGATGTAAACATTTTATTTTACCATAGATTAATTGGAATAAAAGAGTCAAGTGTGTTTGAAACATTTTAACCACAGAACATCTCTAAGCTTCTAATACTCCAAATATTTTAATACAAAATAATAATTTATATTAATTTACACAGTTTCTAAACCCTGACTTCATTCAGTTCAGGGTCTCAAGGCAGATGATTCTCAGCAGCTCAAAAACTCAGGCAGAAACAAGCTGTCCTTTTTTCTAGGGTACACTCCACTCTACCCCATCCTAGAGCAATTAAGGCACAAATAGGAAGCCAGCAAACACACTTTGGGGTATGGAAATAGCTAATTCTCACAGAAAATACACATAGACATCATGAGAGTATGACTTCCAACTTTACCCAAACAATGCCTATATCAACTGTGAATAGTACTGCGATGAATATAGAAGTGCAAATGTTTTTTCTGGATTGTGTTTTGTAATCCTGGAGGTCAATTTCAAAGATTAGAACTGCTGGATTATATAGAAGTTCAATAGCTAGTTTTTTGAGCAATAATCATATCAATTTTCAGAAAAACTGGATGAATAACAAAGACTGAAAGGCAATTAAAATATAAAGCAGGAGACACTGGTTTTTCGTAGGAAGCTTGCCTTTGGACTAGAGGTGGGTATAAATTAGGGAAGTGAATTCTAAGACAATAATAAAGAATAAAAATGCTTGCTCTAGAGTCAAGCTGGAGCTGGAAGGGAAAGTGGGGATACTGATGGACACTGGTGAAGGAACTGGTGTTAAAATATTGTATTCCAGAACCTTAATTATGAATAGCTTTGTAACTCTGTAATTCATGGTGATTTAAAATATTTTTGAATTTAAAAGAAAATCAATGTCACAAGTCAGAAACCAACTCCCTTCCCCAGATTTTATCAACAATAGTAAAAAAAATATCCAATAAGATGTTAGTTGAGGTCTTCTCTTACCAAGCCATTAAAAGAGAAAAATTCTATTTTATAGATTTGGTGTTATTTCAAAATGAATTGATCATAATTGATAATAAACTAATAAAATATATATTTATATATAAATGTAAATATATTTACATTTAAGTTTGGACTTCTCTTTCTATAAATTACTGTTAAACATGTTTTTATTTATTGGAAGAGAAAGAAGAAATATACTTCTTAAAATATTTTGCAATGCCTAAACACAATGAAGCACTTAAAACATGTATGGATGAATGAAAGGTTGCAAGAAAAGAATATAAATGCTGAGGGGCTTTTAAATTTTGTCTTAGATCTCTTCACTGCAATTGTATATCAGTGTTTCAATTTGATTGAGGAAATAAATGTCATCCTGCATTCTGAGTGTATACTTAATTCTGTTCTAGTTATTCTTCTGTTATTTCCTTTTTAAATACAACAGAATAAGAAAGAGAATAAAAACATATTGAACCCAGATACTATTTTGTAATAATTATATTGCAAGTATGGTTCTTGTACCTAGGGGAAGAGACTGAGGACATAGAAGACCTAAAGAGAGATAGGAAAATAAAAAACAGATTTAAGGGACTAGTGCCAAACAAAAGTTGATTCTAACACAAACTCATATGTCTATTTAAACATTAATACTTCCCTTCTTATGACTAAACTTAATTGTCATAATCACTTAGTATTGACTTGCTTATTAGGACACAGCCTTGGTTTCAGTTTTTTAGATGATTTAGTTCACATTTCCCCTGGTATTTTGATTTTTTTCTCACTGTATTTTTATCAAGTGACATGCAGAGGAAAAAATATTTTTTTGAATTTTTCAAAATGAGAAAAAATAATCTCTTCAGTATATTAGAATAATAACTTTGGTTGATCTTTAACTTATTGATCTTTCAGTTTTCTAAATTCAAAAATAAGATAATTGGTTTAGTTCCAAAAAATTAAATAGAGCTAAATTTTATGAAAAGATTAGAATAGACCAATCTTTTCTCTTTTTTACTTCTTTCTTTTGGGGAACAGGGTATAGTGGGATTATACTCAATTGCTCAGCCCTAACTTCTATCTCTATGCTCAGGGATCACTCCTGGCAGGCTCAGGAGACAACATGGGATGCTAAAAATCAAGTTTAGGTTTGCCACTAGCAAGGAAAGCACTATTTTATTTTACTATCTCTCTGGCCCTTAACCATTATTCTTTTAGCTATATTTATTTATTCCTACAATTTTATTTATTTATTTAGTGTACTTATTATTTTATTATATTTTATTTAATGTTTATTTTATTTCAGTTCTCTTCTTTATTATTTTATTTTGTTATTTTTCTTTTATTTCTAATTCTACATTCCTTCATGATAAGCCCCCTTGGGGTATATTGTGCCATAAGCACTTCCAAGAATGATTCTGAGTGCAGAATTCAAAATAAGCTGAGTAATGCAGGGTATACTCCCACAACAACTACAACAATAACAACAAATGTTTACAATTAAGACAAGATCTATACCATTGTTGAGTGATATTGGGAATGGAAGCTGGCAGCATACAAGGCAATCTATTCCTTGCACTTCTCTGACCTTTGAATTTATGTCCTTAATTTCTTTGGGTCTCTATGACATACTTTGACTTATCAACTAAGTAAAATTAAATATGTTCAGTTTGAATGGTTTAAATATTTCAATTCCACTTCATTAAAATATGTTTCTGTCTTAGATTTTAATCCCATACATATTTCTAGCTTTACTACTTTTCTTAATTATTTAATTAAATTTTTATTATAGTTTACTAATAAAATGATGTGTTGCACTTTATGGAATTGGTGTAGAAAATTACTGCATTTCACTACCACCTTAGTGTTCATAACCCTGTATTATTGTTCCTATGTTACAAATAGTCAAATTTGCTACATTTGAAAGAATAATAATAAATTGATCCTTAGTGTGCTCTCATCTGAATATCTCAAACTTTTTATACACTTCTAGTAAACAATCCTTCAAGTTCTTGTCCAGTTCCTTGAACTGACTTTGGACACTTGCTAATTTCACAGAGGCCAGGATATGTTTAATTCATCACTTTTATGAAGGTGATAAATGTTAGTTATACTTCACAAAGGTAATTCCTTCACAGAGATACTAGCACCTGGCTAGATAAAAGGGTATTAATTTTGAAGTGTGAACATTTTCAATATCAGATACTATAGTTAATTATGAGAACAAGACTTAACATTTAAAAAGAGCTTCCTGAAAACAATTTCAGTGAGTCTTGGAAACAAGTAAATAAGCCAAAGTCATTTGAATGAACATAATTAAGAGAAAGAATATATGTATATTTCTGAACAAGTTTTCTGAGATAAGCTATTACCTGGAGACGTTTCTATTTTCATTAGTGGTAGAAGAGTGAAAGGCACTACTTCCTATCGCTTTAGAAAAAATAAAGGACATTTCAGACTGTTTATTAGAGTTTTAGATATTCTGAGATTTTCTCTACATTGGGGAGACCACACACTTGTGTTTTATTTACCCTAAAAGATAAATAAGAGAGAGGTGAACACTGGTCTGTAACTATATTCCCTCCAAAGGCCAAACAAGATATGCAGTATTATTTCCCTTTGGCTAGATATGGCCTGCTCTGATGAAATACATATCCCTATATTAAATTCTAGTTAAGAAAATCTAAAAATTAACGTGTCTTCACAAGAGAGAGCCAGTTTATTCCAAAAAATGAGTATAATAGAAAAAACAACTGGAAAGAGTTATTAACTGCTTAGCACATTCTCATTATACTATGCACAGCTATGAGAAGATATGCATCATTTTTAGTTGATCAAAACAGAATAAAAAAAAACCAGAATGGACAGAAAGTTCAATGGACTGAGGACATTCCTTGCATGATTTAGGCCTAGGTTAGATACCTGACACTGCATGAGCAACCCCTCCTCTGAAAAGCTGGAAATAACATCTGAGCACTTTGGGTGTGGCCCAAACAAGCAAACAAGTAGACTAAAAAAATAAAAACAAACAAAAGCAAAAAGAGTGAAGCTTAAATAGTTGGTGAATATGAAAGGGGACTGAAAAATAAATTTAAACAGAACTTCTTGCCCCAAGTGTATGTTAACTATTAGCCATTGCTGGACAGAGAAAATTATTTTCCACTGTCTGAGTATTGACTAATGTCTTGGATTGGCTATTTATTGCTAATTTATGTCTTAGTCTTTTATAATTCAGGCATAGAACAATGATTTAAAAGTGCACATAAAGTAATCATGCTGCTTGAAGAAGTTACATCTAGAGGAATATCTTTTCCCAATAAATGGATTGCAAGTGACAATAGAATAGAAATAAAACTAGAATTTTCTGATATCTCACACATATGCCTATTTTTGCAACAAGTACACTATTATCACTAATTGAAAATATTTTAGTAAAATAATTTGTTGTCATTTATGAGTAAATCATATAAACAACATATTTATATTGTTTCTGATAATTTAGACATTGGTATAAATGAGAGTGCTGCTTAGAATAATAATGCTCCTGTATAGCACTACATACTGGTGGATCTTGTTTTTATCTACATATTACTTTTATTATTGCTATTTTTATTTTTTTATATTTTTAACATTTTTATTTTCTGGACCATTTAATCATAATAGCCTGATTTTCCACTCTTATACCCCTGTCTAGTTATTCCTTGTTATGTTGGTTTCACATTTCTTCATATTTGAATATATGACCATCTCAATTTACAATATCTCTACCTTTTGGTATATTTGCTTTTGTTTTTGGCCCACACCCAATGATGCTTAAAGATTACTTTTGGCATATATAAAAATATGTTGTGCTTTTTAGTTTCCACATAATTAATAGTATTCCCAATTATACACTTTTAACATTTCCTTTATGAAAAGATGTTAGTTGTCCTAATTATCATTGTAAGTACCTAAGTCCACTTTAAATTTAAGCGATAATATAATATGCTTCTAAGAAATTATGCTAATATTTACTGTGAAATTTTAATACCTCAGTTGTTATGTTTATTTGTTTTTATTTTATGGTAGAAAAGCTGTTTTTGAACATACAAATTAATAATATGCATCTTTTTCAAATTAGTTTTTATAGAGAACTAAAAATCATTTATATACAAATATATTAAAAATAGCAAGTTAGGGAGCAAAAACATTGTTAAAATTAGTTTGTGAATTTCAGAATATTTCAGATTGATTATTTTTATTTTTCCCACTTTATGACATATACACTAGGTCTTCAGTCACTGGGGCTTAAAGGGATTTCTTAGATGAAAAGATCATCTACACATTAGCTTTAATTTTACCTCTAGTGCTCACCGAACCACAGAACAAATATTAACTCCTCTAGAGATGCCAAACATATGAAAAGAAAGCCCTTTTAAATTATATTATGTACTCACACAATTTTAATAAGATTGGTGAAAAATTAAAGACACTATTTCAGGATGCAGGCATATTAGGGCAGCGTTCTTGGAAGAATATCTTTGAAAGTTGTTGTGGTTATTCAAATGTGAGATACAATTCCTGATAGTAATATGTAAAATTTAAATTTGATCAACTCTCCAAGCTGAGCTGAGACTAAAGCATCTGCAAGCTTGTCTGAAATTTTGCTTTCACTTTGAATGTCGTAAAGCTACGCAGTCTTTTCTAGTTTAGTTCCTATCTTACAGTACCATCTTCCAGTACTATCTTCCTTTCTGTAATTTCTAGAGATTTCTTGAAAATATATTGAATTTTGTAAAATATTGGTTATAATCCTTTTTGTTTATTCAGCATTATATGTTCTTCTAAATGTCTATTTTTTCTCCAGTGAAAAGTTATAATGAGGTTTACTAACATAAATTGGAAGTTCAAAATTATATAAAAAGTATTAACTTTATTTTTTGATATCTAGAAGCCCAGTCTAAAGGACTGAATAAGAATCTAAGCTTCTTCAAGAAGTAAAAGTGTCAGTTTCATAAACAGTTTGATTAAATAGAAATTTCAGACTTACAAATTTAGTATGTAAATACATAATTGTCATTGGTTTTAGGCCATTAAAATATTCAATTTCAATATTTTAAATATTTCTATTTATGTTTTAGGAAAAATTATAGTTATTTAAATAATTTTCTTTAAAATTGTTATGCTGCTTATGATTTAGAAACATCTTATAATAATTAGATTAAAACATGAACAAGATAATTATAAATAATAATATATAACATTTACTGAGTGCATATATGTATACATATATATTACTATTTTAAATTCTCTTTATCGATTCAAATTTTACAATCCTGGAAAAGGGTAAACATAGAATTTTACTTTATTGTATAAGTAGGAAAGCTGATGCATGATAAAGCACCTATGGTTGCTTTAGCTAAATGATAGCTAAAGCAATCATTGGGAAAAAGAATATGGGAGGAATTACTTTCCCCAACTTTAAACTTTACTACAAAGCAATAGTTATCAAAACAGCATGGTATTGTAATAAGGACAGGCCCTCAGATCAGTGGAATAAGCTTGAATACTCAGAGAATGTTCCCCAGACATACAATCACCTAATTTTTGATAAAGGAGCAAAAAATCCTAAATGGAACAAAGAAAGCCTCTTCAACAAGTGGTGTTGGCACAACTGGCTAGCCACTTGCAAAAAATTGAACTTAGACCCCCAGCTAACATCATGTACGAAGGTAAAATCCAAATGGATTAAAGACCTCGATATCAGCCCCAAAACCATAAGATATATAGAACAATACGTAGGTAAAACACTTCAGGACATTGAGGCTAAAGGCATCTTCAAGGAAGAAACTGCACTCTCCAAGCAAGTGAAAGCAGAAATTAACAGATGGGAATATATTAAGCTGAGAAGCTTCTGCACCTCAAAGGAAATAGTGCCCAAGATACAAGAGCCACCCACTGAGTGGGAGAAACTATTCACCTAATACCCATCAGATAAGGGGCTAATCTCCAAAATATACAAGGCACTGACAGAACTTTACAAGAAAAAAACATCTAATCCCATCAAAAAATGGGGAGAAGAAATGAACAGACACTTTGACAAAGAAGAAATACAGATGGCCAAAAGACACATGAAAAAGTGCTCCACATCACTAATCATCAGGGAGATGCAAATCAAAACAACGATGAGATACCACCTCACACCACAGAGAATGGCACACATCACAAAGAATGAGAATAAACAGTGTTGGTGGGGATGTGGGGAGAAAGGAACTCTTATCCACTGCTGGTGGGAATGCCATCTAGTTCAACCTTTATGGAAAGTGATATGGAGATTCCTCCAAAAACTGGAAATCGAGCTCCCATACGATCCAGCTATACCACTCCTAGGAATATACCCTAGGAACACAAAAATACAATACAAAAAACCCCTTCCTTACACCTATATTCATTGCAGCACTATTTACACTGGTGATGGGTGGTGTTAAGAAAAAAAAAGTGTAACTTTAATTTAGTATAATTGTAGGATAACTATATACCTCTATGAAATATATAAAGTTAATCTTATCTCCAAAAAAAAAAAAGAATAAATACAGATAAAAAGAGAGAACAATGATCAAAATAAGCAAACAAACAACTCACAGCCTCTTGTACAAAGATTAAGGCTGAGACTTGCAACAGATTGCCTAAACCTGGGAAGAAAAGTCTGGGGGATGTTAAAAAAAAAAAAAAAAAAAAGCACCTATGGTAATGTCTCATACTTAAAAATGAATCAGCACACTAAGACTTAGATTTTTTTCCTATAATATCTTTTTATTTAAACAACTTTATTACATACATGATTGTGTTTGGGTTTCAGTCATGTAAAGAACACCACCCATCACCAGTGCAACATTCCCATCACCAATGTCCCAAATCTCCCTCTTCCCCACCCAACCACCGCCTGTACTCAAGACAGGCTTTCTATAACCTTCATACATTCTGATTATTAGGATAGTTCAAAACATAGATATTTCTCTAACTAAACTCATCCCTGTTTTCTGGTGAGCTTCATGAGGTGAGCTGTAACTTCCAGCTCTTTCCTCTTTTGTGTCTGAAAGTTATTATTGCAAGAATGCCTTTCATTTTTCTTAAAACCCCTATATGAGTGAGACCATTCTGCGTCTTTCTCTCTCTCTTTGACTTATTTCACTCAGCATAATAGATTCCATGTACATCCATGTATAGGAAAATTTCATGACTTCATCTCTCCTGATGGCTGCATAATATTCCATTGGGTATATGTACCACAGTTTCTTTAGCCATTCATCTGTTGAAGGGTATCTTAGCGGTTTCCAGAGTCTTGCTATAGTAAATTGTGCTGCAATGAATATAGGTGTAAGGAAGAGATTTTTGCATTGTATTTTTGTGTTCCTAGGGTATATTCCTAGGAGTGGTGTAGCTGAGTCGTATGGGAGCTCGATTTCCAGTTTTTGGAGGAATCTCCATATTGCCTTCCATAAAGGTTGAACTAGGCAGCATTCCCACCAGCAGTGGATAAGAGTTCCTTTCTCTCCATATCCCCGCCAACACTGCTTGTTCTCATTCTTTGTGATGTGTGCCAATTCTGGGGTGTGAGGTGGTACCTCATTGTTGTTTTGATTTGCATCTCCCTGATGATTAGTGATGTGGAGCATTTTTTCATGTGTCTTTTGGCCATTTGTATTTCTTCTTTGTCAAAGTGTCTGTACATTTCTTCTCCCCATTTTTTGATGGGATTAGATGTTTTTTTTCTTGTAAATTTCTGTCAGTGCCTTGTATATTTTGGAGATTAGCCCCTTATCTGATGGGTATTAGGTGAATAATTACTCCCACTCAGTGGGTGGCTCTTGTATCCTGGGCGCTATTTCTTTTGAGGTGCAGAAGCTTCTCAGTTTAATATATTCCCATCTGTTAATTTCTGCTTTCACTTGCTTGGAGAGTGCAGTTTCCTCTTTGAAGATGCCTTTAGTCTCAATGTTCTGGACTGTTTTACCTACGTGTTGTTCTATATATCTTATGGTTTTGGGTCTGATATTGAATCTTTCATCCATTTGGATTTAACCTTCTTACATGATGTTAGCTGGGGGTCTAAGTTCAATTTTTTGCAAGTGGCTAGCCAGTTGTGACAACACCACATGTTGAAGAGGCTTTCTTTGCTCCATTTAGGATTTCTTGCTACTTTATCAAAAATTAGGTGATTGTATGTCTGGGGAACATTCTCTGAGTATTCAAGCCTATTCCACTGATCTGAGGACCTGTCTTTATTCCAATACCATGCTGTTTTGATAACTATTTCTTTGTAGTACAGTTTAAAGTTGGGGAAAGTAATTCCTCCCATATTCTTTTTCCC
Source organism: Suncus etruscus (assembly GCF_024139225.1). Classification (NCBI taxonomy): domain Eukaryota; kingdom Metazoa; phylum Chordata; class Mammalia; order Eulipotyphla; family Soricidae; genus Suncus; species Suncus etruscus. Next base: position 124,915,038 of record NC_064852.1, read on the forward strand.
AATGATTGCTATTCTCAGCTTCTGATACCCTGTCCCAGAGCTTATCCATTTTGTCATTCACTTCATTTACTGAGTTTTTCAGGCCTGTTAGTTGACATGTTATTTCAGTTTGGAGTTTTATGATTTCCGTCTTCATATTTTCTTTGTTCTTGTTAGTGTTCTGTTCAACTTGATCCATGGTTTCTTTGAGTTCTTTGAGCATCTTCCATATTGCTTGTTTAAAATCTTTATCTGAGAGGTTGATTAGTTGGTTGGTCATTATCTGGTCATCAGAATTATCATCTTCATTCTTTATATCTGATGCTGGCCTGCGTTGTTTCCCCATTGTCACACTTGTATGGTGGGTTTTTCTATGCGTTGTGGTTGTATTCTTTGGCTGAATGATGTACACAGTCACACTCCTCTGGTTCCACCCTTTCTGGTTGGGTAGACTTGCCTCCAAGGGAGGGGAGTCCTCCATGGATGAAGCCTCTCACAGGATCAAATCTTAGGCCTGAGCACGCAGCAGAGAAGACAGTTCGGAGAGAAATGCTGGGCTTAAGTGATCCAGCACAGTTCTTAGTGTGATTTTTTTTTTCTTGTTGTGATGGTGTTCTTTCCTTAAAGCGCACCACCGCGTAGCGAAGCAGAGCAGCTGTGCTCTTCTGGAACCTCTTTTCGGCTCACTTCGAAGAGTTTCATGGGACAGGACAGGAGACAGACACACACAGGCAGCACTCACAATTTTTCACAGTCAGGCCCCACTGGGCATGCGTAGTTTCATAGATTTTCCCAGCCTGACGTCACATACAGGGGACCTGGCTTCTGCAAAGTACTGCTTATAGCCGGTTTTCACGTTATGAAGCAGTTCCTGAGCATTCCACCCTAGATTAAGCTTCTGGGAGAGCGAGTTTTCTGGAGCCTGTTTTTGGCCCACTCCCAAGAGTTTCACGCGACAGGACAGGAGACAGACACACACAGGCAGCACTCACAATTTTTCACCAGACTTAGATTTATTTAGCTTTAGAAGCTGCCTTCAGTGCCCTATCAAATTACTTATTTAAATGTTTTAAATATTTTTATTTTTTTGTTGCAATACAATCTCATTTTTACATTTTATAGTGTGGAAACACATTTTTAAAATTGCAAAACTACATCAAATATCAATAGAGAAATAAAAAATCAGTTGTGAGAAAGGTATTAAAGAAATATGTAAATGTTTGGGGAGACAGCTTAAAAGACTGAATCTCCTACTTTGCATACAGGAGCCCTAGGTTTGTTCTCTCACACCTTATGGTTACTGAGCTCTGCCAGGAATGACCTCTGACCTTTTCACTGGGAATGACTCCTTAGTGTGGCCTAAGAAAACAAAAAAAAATAAAGATACATAAATCCAACATGCCAGTGTTGATTTAATAACTTATTCACTTATCTCTATAGGTTTTGTTTTCATATTAGTAATGATTTGCATTATACAGATATTAATGAAGGTAAGTAGTTTTCTATTGATTGCTCCCATTTTTATTTGAAAAAAATCTTACATAATTTAGAATTTTATCTAGTCTGACATGTGTATTATTTGTTGATAAGAATCTGTTTATAAACAAATATTGCAATGAAATTAATTATATTTGTTATAATTCAACTTTTTTCAAAACATTTTCATTCAATTAGTTCTAATGATAATTCAACTTAATGATTTTTCACTTAATTTCTTAATTATAATCTATCTATATTCTGTAGTTATTCACATTATTTAAAATTGTTCTCTAAGTTCTACATGGGCTTGTATAGTAATATTTATTTTTTATGATCAACAAGATAAAATATCTTAGGCTATGTAACTTCTTTTAGCTAATTTCTTTTATTTGAAATGTGCAAATTTAAGTTCATTTTCTTCAAAACTATTTCCTTTTTTCATTTTAATTTGGTTTGGTATTGGTTTGGGATTATACCTGGTGGTACTCAGTACTTATTTCTTGCTCTGTATTTACTCCTGGATATACACTCAAGAAATATTTCTGCAGGGTTCATGGGAACATGGATTACCAGCAATAGATCTGGTTTGGCTGTAAGCCAGGCAAGCATTCTATTCTACAAATTGGGCAATTACTTGAGTCCTTCAAAATAAATTTCTTAGATTAAATTCTACACTCCTTTTTGAATTATTTATTTTAAAATACATTAATGAAGTAATAAAAACTATTTAAAGATGACTCAGTTTCTCCCATGCTTCAAGCAGCTCTATCTTCACTGTTGTTATGTTTTAAGTATTTCTGCAAATTCCATTTTCTATCTGAGCCTGGAGAAGTTTACAAGACCATACAGTTTGCCTCAGACACTGTTGAAAATGGAATATGAATAATGAAATTGAAATATATTAATCATGCTTCTGTAAATTATGCTTCTGCTCACAAGATTTGTTTAAAATTTAAGTAGAGCCCCAAAGCCAGAACTATAGACAGTACATATTAGGGCAGCCCAGGCCTTGAAGTCAGGGCAAAGGGCAAAACCTAGGCAGCTAAGAATGCCTTACCTTTATCACCTAATGTCCTAAGTATACCTTGAAACAAACATAAAAATCGTTGAAAGGGCAATAAACTGACATACACAAAATTTAGGTGAGAGGGAAAAGGACGCTTTTGGTTAAAAATGGAAGGAATTATTGTTTCTGAATTGCTGCATTCCCTCTTAATGATTTATTGAATGATGTATGTAACATCTCAAAAACTTAAAAGAAAGTTATGTGACTGGCACTTGGGATCCACATACCACTGGAGACTGTTGGACCCCTTAGCCAAGATAATGATATCCCGATTGCTAATTGCATTACTAACTGGTTGCCTTTCTCTCAGAATGTCAGAAAAGGCACCCGTATTATCAACTCACTGTCTTGTCTTTTCTTCTTTCCTAGATTTCTATACTTCTAAACCCTTCTTCACTGGAGCAGCCTGAATATTCCCTTGGGCATGGTTCCTCCGAACTAAATGCTCTTAAAGCAGGAGGCCACGGCACCCATGACAGGATGAAGGGGTAACAAACAGATTTCCCCAGATAAAGACCTGTCTCCAAAGAATAAAAACCATGTATAGTTGCTAGGCACACATTGGTTGAAGCAAAACACTGTCCCAAAAATTATTTGACTGACTGCTCTTTTTTTACTTTTGTCTCAACCTTCTCTGACTCTAATAGACACAAGGAGACAAGAAGGAATGCCTGGGCATATAATAAAACACATAACCTAAAATCTCTTAAATCAAGACAGTACCTGCTATGCTTAAGTAGATATGAAATATTATAGTCTTATTTTAGCAACCAAAAAGGACCTAAATTCACAAGATATCTTAGAGAGTAATGTGGAACCCCCTGATAAATAACTCAAAGGCCCAGTTTTCCAATCAAAACCTCACAAAATAAAAAATGGTTTGATTTAATCCTATACTAACTTCCTCACCAGCTGAGGAGTTTCTTACAGCATCAGTGGCTAGTAAAGAGACCCATCTCGGATCAAACTTTCACATTTAGCGCTCCCACAGGTATCTTGAGATATCTTTTCTCATAATTTTCTCTTCTTTTTGTAGCTGCTAAAGCCCTTCTCTCCCTGATTCCCCACACACTCATTCAGCACTGTCCCTTGGAATGGGGACTGACCTGGGTTGCAACTAAGCTGGCTTTGCTCAGAGAAAACTTTTGTATTCCTGGACTCTTTACTCTAGAGCTGGACTTCTCTCACCTATACCTTTCCATTGACCTGTGTTGTCACTAAGCTGGCTTTGCTCAGAGAAAACTTTTGTATCCCTGGAATCTTCACTCTAGAGCTGGACTTCTCTCACCTATACCTTTCCATCTAGTTCACTTTCTACTCTTACTCTGATTCCTGGAGTCAGTTCACTGATCTCTTTGTTTAGGGCAGTAGGCAACAGGGCACAATGCATGCTGATCTCAGTCTACACACACCACCACCAACTGTTTCGGGCAAGGGCAAGGTTTCTTTATTTCAGCTTAGAACCTCAGTTTCCCTCTTGCCAGCAGTTTTATCATTCCCTTTTGACCTAACACAGGCCTCCTCCTGAAGGGCCTAGCAAATACTTTAAGCTTTCCTAATGAGACCATAGATTCTACCCCACCAAGGTAGATAAGAGAATGGATAATGCTTAAGGCAAAAGAACCAACTCAAAGGCCTCAGCCCAGCCAGATCTCTCTATAGGATTTGGGCATTCCTTTTATTTGCTAAGACATGCAAGGAACCTTTTAAAGCCAGTACAAAAAATCAGTTTTTCTATTATCCCCTTTCTTCCACTCCCCCCACATACACACAAAAACTAGTCTTGCTCCTTTTTTTTAGCCCGTTAGAGAACTCTGAACTCAGAATCAGCCACTCAAAAGGCCACCAGGGAGACAGGCATTAATCTAAATGTAAGGGTTCCAGCGTGCTGGGGTCCAGCATCTCCTAAGTAATGAGGAACCTGAGACTGGCTTATATGGCAATTTTAAAGGGTACCAAGGGCTCAGTTTAGGACAATGTTCTTTCAACCTTTCTGTGCAACTGCACACTTTTTTCATGAAAAAAAAAAATCATGAGGCACACCACCATTAGAAAACGTTAAAAAAATTTAACTCTGAGCCTATATTGACTATATATAAAGTAATTCTCTTGAATAGGAATCAAACACAAAGAAATTATTTTATAATTACTTTATTATGAAGTAATTCTGATTGATCTATTAGTGAGCCGAAGCCACATGTCAATGGATGAAATTGAAATTTTTCCCACTGCACACCAGACAATATCTCACTGCACACTAATGTGCCATGACACAGTGGTTGAAAAATGCTGGTTTAGGTAACCCCCTGCATCTGAATATTGATCTTTTTTGAATTATTGGTCCTTAGTACAAGGTTGGGCTAGGATTGGTTGTAGTTCAAATGTAGCATCAGACAAACAGTTATGTTGGTGATCAGGCATCTCTAGATCCAGGATTCAGTGTCATCTGGCTATCTGTCCACTGCTGTTTGGCCTCCATTATCTGACCAGGAGGCCAGTTCCTCGAATATCTCAATAAGGTCCAGTTTCTTTAGGCCTGGTTTTCATACATTAAAATTACAGCCTATCATGGCTGCACTTAGGTTCATTGCAATGCTAATTTGTAGTTAATTTCTAAACCAAGCTTTGGATTCTAACACGTCTTTACTTTACAATAAACTTTTCTACATTCTAATGCTGAATCTGAGCCTCACTACTCTACAGTATTTTTATTCTTGAAAATGTTGAAGAACCTGTGAACTGTGGATGACCTCAGAGACCCACTGTCACCTCTCTGAGTTACCCAGAGCTCATATGACTGCTACCCAGAACTCCTTTGCCTATTTAGGGCAGGATAGAGCAGGCCTCCTATAATTAATTGGATTAAATACATCACCTCTATTCTTTGAATTGTTTACTGTAACAGACACTAAATGAGTTAATCAACTCATTTATTAATGAGAAATAGTAAGTCTCCGTTTCCCCCATGCTATGTGCTATAAGCAGCTTCATTTTCACTGGTCTCTTCCTGTTTTAAATACTGCAAATTCCAGGATTCTTTCTGAGATATGGAAATCTACAATTTCCCAAGACCATACAATAAATTCAACTGTTAAGTGTAGAGTTCCTAGCATTAGGATCCCTATAAGTGAAAGCCCTATGGTTCAACTGCACATTGAGGGGCATGGATCAAAACTATTTTTCTTTATTTAAACAATTTAATTACAATGTTACTTATAATTGAGTTTTAGTCTTACAATGTACAGCACCCTTTTCCCCTTCACCCATGAATATTTCCCACCACTATTGTCCCCTATAGTTTCCCCCCCTGCCTGACTCTGATCCTGGGCAGGCATTATACTTCTTTCTCTCTCCTATCTCTCTCTCTTTCTCTTTTTTCCTCTCTCCCTCTCCTCCTCTCTCTCCCCCCTTCTTTTTCTTTTTAGACATTGTTTGAAATATTGTTAATGAAGGAGTACCATGAACTAAATATATTTTTTGTCTCTAATTTTCCTCTAGCTAGCTGAACTCTTGTATTACATGAAGCAGGAAGGCCTCATCTGTATAGATAGCTCATTCTAAAAATGCCAGTTTTATTTAGCTTGTGATGCAAGGTCAAATCCAAAGGAAAAAAGTATGTTTGGGTAGAAGCTAGGGTATCTCTGGAAGCATTAAAACACCTCTTTGTTTCTGTAGTTATGCACACCATCTTCAGAATTTTTTCTTTAGAAGTTATCAGTAAAAACTCAAAAGCATTCATGAATCCTAAGATCCTCAAGGACAGAGTCATAATTCTTTTATTTTTATAAGGCAGGGCCTGAGTCTTTTCTGGAAGAAAACAAAATGGCAGGAAAAGAAAAATGTTAATTTCACTAACTGCTGGGGACTTGGCCAAACTTACAGTTAAACTTTGGTGCTGTCTTCCTCTGAGGTAGCTCAAACCAGAAGGCCAGAGTTTAGCAACACATTGTACCCCTATTATTCAGATAGTGCTAGAAGACCAGGTGTTTGAGAAAACAGAAGCAGGTTATAGAGACCAGAGTTTGGCAACATTTTTTCTACTCTGTTTTCAGGGCAAGATCAAATAATGAGGAGCAGTGACTGAGGGCTCCTTGCTTCTTCACCTTTTTCCTTCAGACATAAAGTTAGAAAATAGAAATGTTAATTATGTTGAAAATTAAATATGAATAATAAAATTTAAATATATTTACCATGCTTCTGCTTCTTTGAATAATGTTTCTGTTCACAGGATTTGTTTAAAGTTTAACTAGAACCCCCAAAACTAAACTATGGACAGGACATACCAGGACAGCTCATACCTACAAACCTAAGCAAAGGGCAGAACCTAGGCATCTAAGAATATCTTACCTTAGTCACTTATTAAACTATGCATTGTCCTAGGTATAACATGAGACAAACATGAAAATAGTTAAAGGGGCAATAATTGACATATACTGAATGCACGTGGGATAGGAGAGGATACTTGTGGTTAAAGTTTGAAGGAATTACTGTTTCAGAATTGCTGCTTGATGATTTATTGAATGACATATGTAAAGTTTCAGAACCCCTATAAAGGTTGTAATTAACTGACACTCAGGGTCCCCAGATTAGTCTACTTCATCAGAAGACTGTTGGACCCCTGGAACCCAGGTAATAATAAAATATCAATGGTACTGGCATCACCAATTGGTAGTCTCTGTCTCTCTGGGTTTTAGGGCAATGGGCAACCCTTTGACTTCTCTGACAAACAATTGGAAACTAGAAAATAAAAAGTCCCCAGCAAGGGACAAACTTAGTAAAGGACGTAATTGTATTTCATTTTCTGTTTTTTTTTTCTTCAGGAAACTGTGTTTTTGTATTGATATTTAAAGACTCAGAGGATTCCTATTTGTTTCACAGTAATATTTTATTAATGTAGGGGCTATTTCTGTTGCTAAAACAATATTACCACATTTCTTATCCCTTTGGCTGGTGGGGGACATCATTTAGTTTTGACATTTTAGGTTAAGATAGGGAAGCCTTAATAATGTAGCCTTAGGGAAAAAAAAGCATTTGAAACCTAAACCAGCCCAAAGGCATGGCTTGCTTTTGAAACAAAAGGCCCATCTCAAGAGCCCTGACAGTCCTGAAGATGCAGAAATTTTGGGCAAGTACAGATGGATCCTAAGTTGACCAGAGAGGCTTGACCTTTGGCACCAGATTTCACTAATTCTACAGAATTGTCCTCTTTTCCTAATATCTTCTGAACCCACAGTCTGGTGCAAAATTGTGGTCTCAGATTGCAGGGGATTTTAGGAATGGAGCATGGAGACAGCTCAAAGGAAGCTGCTTGCAGCAGTTAACAAGACATCTTTGAGGCTATATCTAGAACCCTCCTTTGTTACTACAGCCTGGCAGAGACAACAACCACTTCTTCCCATATGACTCAACATCCAGTGGGCATTACCCATTCTGTCTTTGTTCTGTCACAGGTTGACAAGAGTGGAAGCCCTTGGCAAAACTTAAGTCATAAATTCTTTATTAGCCTCATGAGACTGTACTCACATAAGGCCAAACCCAGTTCTTCCAGCCCTTTTAAAGCGTGAAGTATCTTTTTAAAGCAGATGAGCAAAGAGCTAAGCAAAAACAGTGTCACAATAGTAGAAAATATGGTTACAGCTAAGTGCTTATTTTAGCTGTTAGTAACCATACAAAAGCCCATCTTCAGTATTTGTCAATAAATACTTTTCAGACTTTAGCTTTAAGGAATTTCCTGGCACTGGTCTTGACTATTAGTTTCAGTTGTCACCTTTCTTGGAAGTGCCCACTAGTGGTCACAAATAGGACATCTCAAGGGTGATCAAATGTTAGCTCTGGACTAGAGATTCGATCCACAAAGACCATGAGGAGATGGTCAGTAATACAAAAGCAAAGGGGTTTATTGGAAATACCAGCATGCTGGGGTCACACTGCTGCTGGAGTTAAAGCTAGGGGTAAAACTATAGGTTCTTAGTATATGTTGCATCATCCAGGTTTAAACTGGTTGACTAGAGTAGTATCATGCAACTCAGGTACCTATCAGTCTTTGGACACCAGATAGATAGATTTATGGCCCATATTTCATTTGAGTACCTGTAGGTCTCCCAGTATAATCAGTCCCTAGGTGCAATTAGATTCCCTAATTTATTGCTGGTTTACTTAAACAACCTGACTGTCCTGGTGTTCTTGGAATACATCCTTTATAGCCAGAATTCCTTAGTTTATGGCCCTTGATGTATTTCTCAAAATGTACCCTTTATGTTCCAGGATAGGTTGTTTGTACAAGGCCCAGTTCCCCTTTAGTCAGGCCGAGCCTGTCATGGCAATCCTTACTTATGTCTAAAGCAAAGCATGGCCACAGAATTGAAACAGCAGTTAATTCTAAACTTACATTCTAATATTCCCTTCCAACATTCCTCGAAACAGCAGTTAATTCTAACGTTTCACGAAATAGCAGTTAATTTCAAACTTACATTCTAATATTTCCTTCTAACACTATGGTGCTTATTATAAGAAACAACCAACAAAATGGTAGTCAAGCAAGTAATCATTTACGAAACCTAATCTGTATCTGATGTTAGCAGGTAGGGTGACAACCTAGGATTAGCTAGGTGTGGAGGAAGGGGTCTGTAAAGTAAAGCCCACCCAAACTCCAGATCAATAATGAAAATAATGTTTATTTTCCAGGCCAGAGTATTATAGTCTTTTTTACACTTCACTTCATTCTGCATTCTGCTCTCCTGGGCTCTGGGGCAAGTCCCAACAGACAGTGGTCTCTTTCTTAAACAGCTGCATTTTTTTCTTTACTGAATGGCAGGCACCCTAACCTAGTCACCATTGCTTCTGGGGTGCCCTACCCATTAGCAACCTCTTCTCTCTACCTGCATTCTTCCAGATGGCTGCAGACCATCAACTCCACCCCTCTCCCAAGCTGCAGGAGAAAAAGCACTTCCCTAGAACTAGACCTCAGAACTATAGCTGAGAATGGTAATATCTCATTGTCTTTGGTTTCCAAGAACTTTGCCATAATTTAACTTGCCAGGTAGGTAGCAGAAAAGCTTTTTCTTGACCTGATTCACTAAGAACAGACTGAAAGCAAAGTGTGAGGATCAAAACACACTGGACAGTTACAATCAGTCTACAGGGCACAATTTGCCCTGGATTCAATCCTGTTTTTCTTGACCCATTCTGACTTCTCTCCTGCTAGAGAAAAAGCAAACCTCTGGATGAACCTGTTTGCATGTATGTATATGTGAGCAGCCATCTCTCTTTTTGTAGCCATATGTGTCCACATGCATATTTATAGTATTATTCTTGTTCTATTGATCTCTATTATACTGTGACTTCTTTCGTATTCACCTGTTGTTGAGTATTCAGATGTTTTCATATCTTGGCCTATTGCACTACAGATATGTTTGCCATCACTTATTATTACGGAAATGCAAATCAAAATGTCATTGATGCATCAAGCCTCAGAAATGAGAATGACATATTACAAAGACTGGAAGCAATCAGCTTTGGTCATGCAATGAAAAGATGCCCTCATTTACTATTACTGGGGATTTCCTCTGATTTGTCTCTGGAAAATGGTATTTTTCTCATAAAGATAAGAATAGACCTTTCATATAACCCATGAATTCACTTCTTAGCATCTGCCTTCAAACGTACATAAAACCTTAATTCAAAACAAGTAGATAATTATGTTCTATAAAATGTGGGCTATCAATTATAGTTATCAAATAACTATAAATATAAAGCTGTTAAATATAACTATAATTTGATAGCAAATTGATATCAAAAGAAAACAAGTTATCTTATTCCGGATTTTCTATGTTCATATCATATATATTTAGGAATTACTATAAATTTGCTATAAAAACTTTGTAAGTGCTATAACTGAAAAATACAGATGAAATAATGAAAGCATATTCATGATTGTAATCTAGTATGAAATAATATAATATATATATTTTTATAATCATGCCTGGGTGATTTATGTCATATGAGGGGAAAGAGGCATCAGCCCTGAGAAGAAAATCTGCCTTTTTCTCTCTTTACCCACCTTTGCCACCTCCCAGGAATGACCAGGGAGATCTAGGACTCTGAGCCTTGTCTGCAAGAAAGTCAGTCCTAGATCTTAGCCAAGCCTTCCAGGTCTGGTGTCTTTCAGAAATGAGTTTCAGGAGCAGACAAACACTGCAGTGAAAGAGGAAAAAGAGAGAGGGGAAGAGAATGAGAGAGTAATACTCCAGAGAGAATGTGCGCCTCTCCAAAGGCAGATAGCATTTCAGTACACATATACCAGCATGAAAAGTATTAAAGCCTGAAAGTGCACAGTTCAGGAAGGGAGATGTAGGCAAGATGTGACTGCAGGCCACATGTGCATAAGCTGTGCACATGTGCACACCTTTTTTGTTCTAAGATGGATTTCATAGGGTTTTCCCTAACTGCCCCATATAGAGCTTCTACTTAGGTAAGAGTTGCTAGGCAGGTTGCCAAGGAGAAGGTTAGAGGTTAGTTTTTGTCTTTTTCAACTTCCATTCCTGGCCTTTGTCTCAAATGGAGGCTCTCTTAGAAGGTGGTCCAACCCTTTTCAGGGTGTAGAGGCATTGGGTAAATATCTTATCTATGACAAAAATCTCTTGATTTTATTACATCCCAAGAACCTTTACTACAACTTGAGAATGTATTGCAAAGTGGGGCCCTTCTTACTGTCTGCCTGCCTCAATATTAAACTCCTGGGAAAAATTACTAAGACATCTATAATTTAGCTACTTTTTGAGGGAAAGAAAAATTGATATAAAGGCAAAAAGTACTAAAGAAAGTAAAGGAAGGGACCGGAGCGGTGGCGCAAAGCAGTAAGGCATCTGCCTTGACCGTGCTAGCCTAGGACTGACTGAGGTTCAATTTTCCTCCCTGCCCCCTGTGTCCCATATGGTCCCCTAAGCCAGGAGTGATTTCTGAGTGATTTCTGAGTAACCACTGAGCATCACTGGGTGTGGCCAGAAAACCAAAAAAAAAAAAAAAAAAAGAGAATGAAAATTAAAAAAAGTTAAAAAACAAAATGGCATATGATGACAATGTTAAAGGATCATTTTACAAATTATCAACTAGAAGCTTTTTATTAATAATATTTAGTAATTTCTATAACCAACATATCATTTTATCTTAATATTACTTTTGTTTTTTGAGGGTCACAACTCACAGTGCTCAGGGGTTACTCCAGGCTCTGCGCTCAGACATTGTTCCTGGGACCATATGGGATGCCGGGTTTCGAACCACTGTCTGTCCATGGTGGGATGCATGCAAAGCAAAGACCTTACTGCTGTGTTCTCTCTCAAGCCCCAATAATATTCTTAATTTATTTGATGGGTAATAAGGTTTTCTATACGTAAAAATTTTGTATAGAATGAAAAGAGCAGAAATTGTGCATTATTCTATTTAAGATATTTTAAAATTGGCTAATTATCTGAAAAACAATTTGTAAGATTTTAGTAATTCAATCATAAAATAAATTGTCCTTGTATTTCTTAAATTGTGTGACTAATATTGTTAAATTATAAACTAAAGCATCAAAAACTGGGAGCTTATTTAAATTAAAAACAAATTTAAATTGGACAAAATCCAATCTATTTTCTAGAATAGAAAGAGCTCTAAGGAGTGGAACAAATGCTTTTAATAGGTAGAAAGAATTGGAGCAAAAATGATGCTGTTCAAATAAAGTATATACTTTATTTGTTTATTAATTCATTATTTTTATTTTTGAGGTCCATTCCTGAAAATATCAAAGTATTATTCATAGCTCTGCAATCTGTTATTATTCCTGGCATTACATAAAGGACCATATGGGATGCCTGGGATTTAAAGATGTCTGGCTGCATGTAAGGCAAGTACATTACTTGATGTAATATCTCTCTGGCTCCTGTTTATTATTTATTTAAAGAATGGCAGAGGACTTTCAAATGGAATATTTATTTAATTCTATCATATAACTCACAATTAAATGAGTTGTGAATTTATTTCTGGGATAGAAACAACCCTAATAAATTTTAGATTCCTTTGATGACACGAGATTTATAATATGCAGCTGTTTTTCAGTGTGTGTGTGTGTGTGTGTGTGTGTGAGTGTGTGTGTGTGTTGAAAGACATTTTTTCTGAGAGTGGAATTTCTTAAGACATTTCAAGAGACTATTATAACTGTTATCTTAAATAATTTTTGCCTCTCATTTGATTCAGAGCAAAATTTGTATATTGATTTAACATTTAGAAATGTATGTTATTGATTATATGTTAATAAATATTGATAGAAGTTTCAGTTCAGATATGATCTATCATTTAATAAAGTATTTTTGAACTACTATTCATTTGTCAAATTGAAAGTGTTTTTAATAAGAGGTGAATAGGATAAAGATTGTAAGAGGAACAGAGGTTAAAACAGCTGGTTCATATCCTTGCAACTTCTGATTGAGAATTTGAATTTGATGTCTGTTTCTTTAGAAAGATATGTTTATTATTATTTATTTTATTAATTTATCAGTACGAGTTTATATGTCAGGAAAATAACCCTAAATTATTTACGACATTCAAATTTTACCCATACATTGGCTATTGGTGAGAGCTTTATTTCTCCACTAGAGGGCAATTTCATATTAGACATTTGATTCTCGCTTCCAATAAAGAAAGATCTTTGATGTCTTTTGGAATTATTGACAAAGAGAACGTTGAATATGTAAAATAGATGTATGATATCAGCATCAACTTTAAATATCTTTCAATATTTAAGGTTGTTTTTTATAACCAACAGGGATAGGAAAGCATGTATCTATCTGTTGAAACATTCTAGGTGGAGATTGTTTTCCATAGCACGAAGAAAAAGATAATATTGTAATGGAGAGAAGGAGACTTAAGGCCAAACCTTTGAGGATGGTTCTGTTTGCATTACTTTGAGCCATACTTTATGTTTTCCAGACCATAATACAAAGTCAGAAAAAGGCCCCAGGGTACTTTTATGGCAATAAATCTCTTAATATAAGATCACTACTTGATCTACTTGTTTGAATCTAACACATTTCCTTATAAAATTGTTTTTTGGAACAATAGTAATATCTCAGCAGTCTCCATGCAATTTTAACAAAAGGCAAGAAAAGGAAGTTTTATAATTTCAGTCCCGTTTTATTATGAATTGAGGTACTTAAAAAACAAAAACAACTCATGGAGTATATTCAGCTTGCATCTGTGTTTGCTTGGCATTTAGTAACAGCGGGCCTGTGGAGTCTTTTATACACTGAAGCCCCAGCTTCTCACTACTGGTTGTTTATCTTGGCTAAGCCTTCAAAAGTCTCTCCCTCTTTAAGATCATACAGTTTCACCACTGTTATCAAAATCTTACCACCAATTGCCTAATCTTTCATTTTATGGTGGCATAACTTTGGTTATAGGAATTAAGAGGCTTTCCTTTTAGAATAAAAAGGAGGGGAATAAAGAAAGCAGATTTACAAGCAATCAGGATCTTGCATAAACACACATTCACACATTTATCAAAAGGAAAGAAAATTATATACTCGTCTTTGTGCTTTTACTAATAGCATATTATAATGTTTGTAATCAATTTTCTTCATTTTAGAGCAGACTAAATTAAAATTAACTAATTCTCATTTATATTCATTTTAGTAATTTTGCCAGGTATTTTATTGCAGTCTTTCAATTAGCTTTTCCTAATCTCAAAATAATTATCTATCAAAGTAGTATAGGCTGACAGTTTTTTGTTTGTTTGTTTGTTTTTGAGAAACTCATGTGGCTCTCAGTGCTTATTACTGGCTCTGCTCAGGAATTACTTCAGGAGAATTTGGGGAACATATTGAGTGCCTAGATCCAATCTGAATTGGCCACACCCTATCCACTTTACTCTTGCTCAGGACCCAAACTGACAATCTATTTTTCGTGACATAACAAAAAAAATCTGCTAGTAAAATTATTTTAGCATTCAAGTATTGATATTCAAATTTTATCAATTGCAAAAGTCTGTAAGAAACTATAGATAGTGATTTACAGACTTATTTTTTTAAATATTTTGAGTAATAGTTCTTTATCAGGTATGTTTTGTCACAATATTTTTTAATTCAGTCTTTTAAGCTCTTGATATGGTAGATAGAAAAGTTTTTATTTTTTTAAATGAAGTTAGATAGTTTTTACTGAAGGAAACTTACTGAAATAGTGTGAGAGGAAACAAAGAAGAATATGTGATCATGATAGCAAGCAAACAAGCAAGCAAAGAGACAAGCAGAGATGCATTTTTCAGGGTGAACAAGGATTCAAAATGTTAAGAGACATAGAGAACAAAACTTGAGACTGGTGTTAAAGAAAGAACAAAGATCTGAGAGAGCAAGTTAAAAACATGTTTCTGGGTGGTATATATGTTTTAGACACTCTGATAATCACTGTTTAACCTATGGCCCTGCCTCACCACATCTCTATGATTTTCTTCGGGGGAACCAATCTGATCAAACTTCAACTATGCTGGTATTTGGTATGCTATCATCAGACCTTTTTTTCGGAGAATATGGGCACCTTCCCCAACCTACTCATTCCAATTGCCTGGCAGCTGAGAACACCCTCCTAAAAGCCTCAATATAAGTAATAGTGCTTTGAATTTCTACACAACTTTATTTGTTTCATGCTGTCATCCTTTAATAGGAACACACTAATGTAACAGAATGCACAGCTAACAATAGGAGTTTACTAAGCCTTCTGCCATTGTATTAAAGACTTCATTGGGCATACATTGATTTTCACAAATGTGCTTGTTACTGTCCTTCTTTATGCTTTCTTTTTTAAAATTTTGCTTCTCTTCCTTTTTTATTTACAATACAAATACAATATAAATTATTAAATCTTAGATAAACACAAGTAAATTTGAAATGATTATTGCATTTCTCTATGGTATTACTAAAATAAGTGTCTAAGGATTTACCGGGCTGTGGTTTTAGTGCTAGTTGAGCCTTCTGTGCTACTGATTAGTTTACTAAGGTGGATAGATTACTATGTTACCTCCCATCAGATATCATGAGGTACTACTGTAAAATATCGAGGAGTAAGGCCATGTGGTTCAGGATTTATAGAACTAAAACAAAGTTGGTAGATTGAGGGTTTGATAAAATTAGGTTCTGTCAGAGAATATTTGGATACTATAGTTCATGCAGAAAAGGAAATCTCCCCTCCTCTCCTTTCTGAGAATGCCACAGAGCTATCAGTCAGGACTAGACCATCTTGGAAGTATCCAGAGCTATTGTTTTCTTTTGGAGCATCACAGAGTGGCTGGACTTTTTTTTCAATTGAGAAGATAATGAAGTTCATGGAGCTGCTGGATTTGATGGTCGCAGGGAGGGCACAAGGATTTTGGCACAATCCCATTTTACTAGGAAAGACCCAGAGTTTTCTTTCCTTTTTTTCTTTCCTTTCCTTACCTTTCCTTTCTTAAAAATAATTATTGGCAAGCTTTTTTACCATAAACTAGTCCTCTTGGACCATACTATGTTTTAATTTTCTGATATTCCACAAAAGAGTGACATAATTCTATGTCTGTCTCTCTCTCTCACTCAGTTCACTCAGCATACTACTTTCCATGTACACCATGTGTAAGCAAAAATTGTGACTTCATTTTTTCTAATACTTACAAAGTATTCCATTGTGTATATGTACCATAATTTCTTTAGCCACTCACCTGTTCTTGGGTACTTGGTTAGTTCCAGAGTCTTGTTTTACAAATAGTGTTGCAACGAACATAGTAATGTAGAGGTCTTTTATACATGGTGTTTTGGAGGTTCATAGTGTATTATATCGCTAGGAGTGAAGGCCTAGAGTTTTCTGACCTTCAGTCCAATCTTACGTGAGAGAATTTAGCTGACAATTAGCTTAATGATAAATATTTTAATGGACGGTGTCATTGTGATATACCTAAAATCTCATTTTTATATCCCAGGTTTCCAAAAGTTGCTTCAAATTATCTTTTAGGAGCTATACGATTTTTATTGTTTCATATAAAAAGTTATGGCTTAATTGTTATGAAGAATAAAAGGTCTATGCTAGATTACTTTTCCTTTTTCTTTTGCATATGATTGTCCAGTTGTTACAGCACAATTGTATGAAAAGATTCTGCTCTTTTGTCAAAGATGATTTGATGCTAATGACTTGGGATTATTTCTATACTACTGGCTGAACTACTTTTTTCTTTGACAAATACCTTAGTCTTCATTTGATTAATAGTAATTACTAATTTTAAGTATTATTTGTATTCCAAGTATTCAAACTTAGTTCTTTACTTCATTGTTGTGTTAGGTACTATGGTTTTACTTACCAATGTGTTGACTTTACTAGTTGGTTCTAGAAATTCCATGGAGTGCATTACTTTTTTTTTTTTTAATTTTTTTTTTATTTAAACACCTTGATTACATACATGATTGTGTTTGGGTTTCAGTCATAAAAGGAACACCACCCATCACCAGTGCAACATTCCCATCACCCAAGTCCCAAATCCCCCTCCTCCCCACCCAACCCCCGCCTGTACCCTAAACAGGCTCTACATTTCCCTCATACATTCTCAATATTAGGACAGTTCAAAATGTAGTTATTTCTCTAACTAAACTCATCACTCTTTGTGGTGAGCTTCCTGAGGTGAGCTGGAACTTCCAGCTCTTTTCTCTTTTGTGTCTGAAAATTATTATTACAAGGGTGTCTTTCATTTTTCTTAAAACCCATAGATGAGTGAGACCATTCTGCGTTTTTCTCTCTCTCTCTGACTTATTTCACTCAGCATAATAGATTCCATGTACATCCATGTATAGGAAAATTTCATGACTTCATCTCTCCTGACAGCTGCATAATATTCCATTGTGTATATGTACCACAGTTTCTTTAGCCATTCGTCTGTTGAAGGGCATCTTGGTTGTTTCCAGAGTCTTGCTATGGTAAATAGAGCTGCAATGAATATAGGTGTAAGGAAGGGGTTTTTGTATTGTATTTTTGTGTTCCTAGGGTATATTCCTAGGAGTGGTATAGCTGGATCGTATGGGAGCTCGATTTCCAGTTTTTGGAGGAATCTCCATATCGCTTTCCATAAAGGTTGAACTAGACAGCATTCCCACCAGCAGTGGATAAGAGTTCCTTTCTCTCCACATCCCCGCCAACACTGTTTATTCTCATTCTTTGTGATGTGTGCCATTCTCTGGGGTGTGAGGTGGTATCTCATCGTTGTTTTGATTTGCATCTCCCTGATGATTAGTGATGTGGAACATTTTTTCATGTGTCTTTTGGCCATGCGTATTTCTTCTTTGTCAAAGTGTCTGTTCATTTCTTCTCCCCATTTTTTGATGGGGTTAGATGTTTTTTTCTTGTAAAGTTCTGTCAGTGCCTTGTATATTTTGGAGATTAGCCCCTTATCTGATGGGTATTGGGTGAATAGTTTCTCCCACTCAGTGGGTGGCTCTTGTATCCTGGGCACTATTTCCTTTGAGGTGCAGAAGCTTCTCAGCTTAATATATTCCTATCTGTTCATCTCTGCTTTCACTTGCTTGGAGAGTGCAGTTTCCTCCTTGAAGATGGCTGTAATGTCCTGTAGTGTTTTGCCTATGTGCTGTTCTATATATCTTATGGTTTTGGGGCTGATATCGAGGTCTTTAAACCATTTGGATTTTACCTTTGTACATGATGTTAGCTGGGGGTCTAAGTTTAATTTTTTGCAAGTGGCTATCCAATTGTGCCAACACCACTTGTTGAAGAGGCTTTCCCTGCTCCATTTAGGATTTCCTGCTCTTTTATCAAAAATTAGATGGTTGTATGTCTGGGGAACATTTTCTGAGTATTCAAGCCTATTCCACTGATCTGAGGACCTATCCTTATTCCAATACTATGCTGTTTTGATAACTGTTGCTTTGTAGTACAGTTTAAAGTTGGGAAAAGTAATTCCTCCCATATTCTTTTTCCCAATGATTGCTTTAGCTATTCGAGGGTGTTTATTGTTCCAAATGAATTTCAAAAGTGTCTGATCCACTTCTTTGAAGAATGTCATGGGTATCTTTAGAGGGATGGCATTAAATCTGTATAATGCCTTGGGGAGTATTGCCATTTTGATGATGTTAATCCTGCCAATCCATGAGCAGGGTATGTGTTTCCATTTCCGTGTGTCCTCTCTTATTTCTTGGAGCAGAGTTTTATAGTTTTCTTTGTATAGGTCCTTCACATATTTAGTCAAGTTGATTCCAAGATATTTGAGTTTGTGTGGTACTATTGTGAATGGGGTTGTTTTCTTAATGTCCATATCATCCTTATTACTATTGGTATATAGAAAGGCCATTGATTTTTGTGTGTTAATTTTGTAGCCTGCCACCTTGCTATATGAGTCTATTGTTTCTAGAAGCTTTTTGATAGAGTCTTTAGGGTTTTCTAAGTAGAGTATCATGTCATCTGCAAACAGTGAGAGCTTGACTTCTTCCTTTCCTATCTGGATTCCCTTGATATCCTTTTCTTGCCTAATCGCTATAGCAAGTACTTCCAGTGCTATGTTGAATAGGAGTGGTGAGAGAGGACAGCCTTGTCTTGTGCCAGAATTTAGAGGGAAGGCTTTCAGTTTTTCTCCATTGAGGATAATATTTGCCACTGGCTTGTGGTAGATGGCCTTCACTATATTGAGAAAGGTTCCCTCCATTCCCATCTTGCTGAGAGTTTTGATCAAGAATGGGTGTTGGACCTTATCAAATGCTTTCTCTGCATCTATTGATATGATCATGTGGTTTTTATTTTTCTTGTTATTGATGTTGTGTATTATGTTGATAGATTTACGGATGTTAAACCAGCCTTGCATTCCTGGGATGAAACCTACTTGATCGTAGTGGATGATCTTCTTAACGAGGCATTGAATCCTATTTGCCAGGATTTTGTTGAGGATCTTTGCATCTGCATTCATCAGTGATATTGGTCTGTAATTTTCTTTTTTGGTAGCGTCTCTGTCTGGTTTAGGTATCAAGGTGATGTTGGCTTCATAAAAGCTATTTGGAAGTGTTTCTGTTTGTTCAATTTCATGAAAGAGTCTGGCCAAGATTGGCAGTAGTTCCTCTTGGAAAGTTTGATAGAATTCATTAGTAAATCCATCTGGACCTGGGCTTTTGTTTTTCGGCAGACATTTGATTACTGTTTTAATTTCATCAATGGTGATGGGGGTGTTTAGATATGCTGCATCCTCTTCATTCAACCGTGGAAGATTATAAGAGTCCAAGAATTTATCCATTTCTTCCAGGTTCTCATTTTTAGTGGCGTAGAGTTTTTCAAAGTAGTTTCTGATTACCCTTTGAATCTCTGTCATATCAGTAGTGATCTCTCCTTTTTCATTCCTGATACGAGTTATCAAGTTTCTCTCTCTCTCTTTCTTTGTTAGGTTTTCCAGTGGTCTATCAATCTTCTTTATTTTTTCAAAGAACCAACTTCTGCTTTCGTTGATCTTTCGGATTGTTTTTTGAGTTTCCACTTCGTTGATTTCTGCTCTCAGCTTTGTTATTTCCTTCTGTCTTCCTATTCTTGGGTCCTTTTGTTGAGCATTTTCTAGTTCTATTAGCTGTGTCATTAAGCTACTCAGGTAAGCTCCTTCTTCCTTCCTGATGTGTGCTTGCAAAGCTATAAATTTTCCTCTCAGTACTGCTTTTGCAGTGTCCCATAAGTTCTGAGAGTTTGTGTCTTTATTGTCATTTGTTTCCAAGAACCTTTTTATTTCCTCCTTGATTTCATCTCGGACCCACTGGTTATTGAGCATGAGGCTGTTTAACTTCCAGGTGTTAAAGTGTTTCTTCTGAGTCCCTTTGGAGTTCACAAATAATTTCAGAGCCTTGTGGTCAGCGAAGGTAGTCTGCAAAATTTCTATCCTCTTGATCTTATGGAGGTATGTTTTATGTGCCAGCATGTAGTCTATCCTGGAGAATGTCCCATGTACATTGGAGAAGAATGTGTATCCAGGTTTCTGGGGATGGAGTGTCCTATATATATCCACTAGGCCTCTTTCTTCCATTTCTCTCCTCAGGTCTAGTATATTCTTGTTGGGTTTCAGTCTGGTTGACCTGTCCAGTGTTGACAAAGCCGTGTTAAGGTCCCCCACAATTATTGTGTTGTTGTTGATATTATTTTTCAGATTTGTCAACAGTTGTATTAAATATTTTGCTGGCCCCTCATTCGGTGCATATATGTTTAGGAGAGTGAATTCTTCCTGCTCTACGTACTCCTTGATTAATATAAAATGTCCGTCTTTGTCTCTTACAACCTTCCTGAGTATAAAGTTTGCATTATCTGATATTAGTATGGCCACTCCAGCTTTTTTATGGGTGTTGTTTGCTTGGATAACTTTTCTCCAGCCTTTTATTTTGAGTCTATGTTTGTTCTGACTATTCAGGTGCGTTTCTTGTAGGCAGCAGAAGGTTGGATTGAGTTTTTTGATCCATTTAGCCACTCTGTGTCTCTTAACTGGTGCATTTAGTCCATTGACGTTGAGAGAAAGAATTGTCCTGAGATTTAACGCCATCTTTATTTCAAAATTTGGTGTGTCTTTTGGGTAGTCTTGTCTTAGATTAGGTCTTTCAGTTTTTCTCTTAAGACTGGTTTTGTGTCTGTGAAGTTTCTGAGCTGTTTTTTGTCTGTGAAACCATGTATTCTTCCATCAAACCGGAAAGTGAGTTTTGCTGGGTATAGTGTTCTGGGTGAAGCATTCATTTCATTCAGTCTTGTCACAATATCCCACCACTGCTTTCTGGCATTGAGCGTTTCTGGTGACAGGTCTGCTGTAAATCTCAGGGAAGCTTGCTTGAACATGATTTCCCCTTTTGATCTTGCTGTTTTCAGAATTCTGTCTCTATCTGTGGGATTTGTCATTGTGACTAGGATGTGTCTTGGGGTGGTTTTTCTGGGGTCTCTTTTGGTTGGTACTCTTCGGGCATGCAGGATTTGATCACATATATTCTTTAGCTCTGGGAGTTTCTCTTTAATGATGTTCTTGACCATTGATTCTTCCTGGAAATTTTCTTCCTGGGTCTCTGGGACTCCAATGATTCTTAAGTTGTTTCTGTTGATCTTATCATAGACTTCTATTTTCTTCTGTTCCCATTCTTTGACTAATTTTTCCATTGTCTGCTCATTTGCTTTAAGTTTTTTGTCCAATCTCTCCTGCTGTATGGAATTGTTATGTATCTCATCTTCCACAGCACCAAGTCTATTCTCAGCTTCTGATACCCTGTCCCAGAGCTTATCCATTTTGTCATTCACTTCGTTTACTGACTTTTTCAGTCCTGTTAGTTGACATGTTATTTCAGTTTGGAGTTTTGTCATTTCTGCCTTCATATTTTCTTGGTTCTTATTAGTGTTCTGTTCAACTCGATCCATGGTTTCTTGGAGTCTGTTGAGCACCTTCCATATTGCTAGTCTAAAGTCCTTATCTGAGAGGTTGATTAGTTGTTCAGTCATTATCTGGTCCTCAGAATTGTCATCTTCATTCTCTATGTCTGATGCTGGCCTGCGTTGTTTCCCCATTGTCACACTTGTATTGTGGGTTTTTCTACGTGTTGTAGTGGTATTCATTGTCTATATGATGTAGGCAGCACACTCCTCTGGCTCCTCCCTTTCTGGATGGGCTGACTTTCCTCTAAGGGAGGGGAGTCCTCCGTGGATGAAGCCTCACACTGGGTCAAATCTTAGGCCCGAGCATGCAACAGAGAAGACAGTCCAGAGAGAAATGTTTGCTTCTGTGATATAGCGCCGTTCTTAGTGTGATTTTTCTTTCTTGTTGCAATGGAGTTCTTTCCTTAGAAAGAGTGCTCCTCTGAGCCTCTTTTTGCCCCACTTGCAAGAGTTTCACGCAAGAGGACAGTAGACAGACATAGACAGGTCACACTCACAGTCTTTCACAGCTGAGCCCCACTGGGCCGGTGTACTTTCGCGGATTTTCCCCGCCTGGTGTCACACACAGGGAGCCAGCTTTTGCAAAGGTTAGCCGGTTTTTATGCTCTGAAGTCCCTCCCTGAAAATGGCGTCTGGGCGAGCGAGGTTTCTGGAGGCTCTTTTTGCCCCACTCGCAAGAGTTTCACGCAAGAAGACAGTAGACAGACATAGACAGGTCACACTCACAGTCTTTCACAGCTGAGCCCCACTGGGCCGGTGTACTTTCGCGGATTTTCCCCGCCTCGGAGTGCATTACTTTCTACAGTACAATACTTTGACAATACAATATAATAAAATATAATATTTCAGGAAAACTGAGGCTGGCGTGCTAGTTCAATGGATAAGTCATTTACCTTGTTTCTTATCAGAACTGACTGGATCCTAGGCATCCCTGAGCCCCACCAGCAGGGATCCCTGAGTAATGAGCTAGGAGTAAGCCTTCAGGTCCAGTAAGCCCAGATGCAGGTGTGCAATCCCCCTCAAAATAACTGTTTCCATTTAAAATGTAAATACTTTTTTATTTTTTTAAAGCACCATAATTTCTAAATGTGATTTTAAGCATACAATGCTCTCGCTCCAATCCCATCAGTCAATGTCAACTTCCCTTAGCCAGTGTCCCTAGGTTTCTTTCTATTCCTAAAGTCTAACACCTTGACAGGTATATTGGCATCTATTTATTTTTAAGACAATTTATTTATTTAAAAATAATAACTTGGGGCCAGAGAGATAGCATGGAGTTAGGGCATTTGTCTTGCATGCAGAAGGACAGTGGTTCAAATCCCGGCATCCCATATGGTCCCTGAGCCTTCCAGGAGCAATTTCTGAGCATAGAGCGAGGAGTAAGCCCTGAGGAATGCTGCGTGTGACCCAAAAACCAAAATAATAAAAATAAAAAAATCATAACTTACAAAGGGACTGATAGATGATTTTTAGGCACACATGTCAGCATCAATCCCACTATTAGTGTCAACTCCCATCACCCATATTCCTGCATATCTTCATTTCCCTCTACCCCCAACATGCTACACATGTAATAGACACATTAAAAAGTTTTGTAGTTGCATCTTAGCTATCACATTTTAAGGTCTGTTGAGACTGTTCTTTGTATTTATAGAAATACTACTCTTTCACATCACCTATATAATCAGAATCCCAAGCCCTATTATTCCTCATTACTTCCCTTTCTCATCTTCATTCTTCCTGCCTTGATAAGTTTCCTTCTCTTTCCTTCTCCTTCTTAAACTATTGGATTATTGGTGATCTAGAACTCTCCTTTTTCTACATTATATCTCCTCATTTAGATATTGCAAATATAATATATTTGTCTTTCTTCTGGCTTACTTCACTCAATATATTTTTCACTTTCAACCATGTTATAAAAATTGCTTGATTTCACCCTTTATAGCCAAGTAGTATATCATTGTGTATAAATACCATGTCTTTATAACCTATTCATCTGTCATTGTACACTTAGGTTGATTCCATAAGTATTCTACAAAGCAAAGTAATAAATAATAGTGTGCATATGTTCTTTCAAATGGAAGTTTTCATGTCCTGGGATAGATGGCCCAGAGTTGAATTGCTGGATTACATAGCAGTTCACTTATCACTTTACTGACAACTCTCCATATTGTTTTCTAAAGATTTGAACCCTTTGAAAATTAACATAGGAAATTTCTGATCAGATGTTTGTTAACCCATACATGTGAAGTAAAAGAAAAAAGTGACCTCACAAGACTGTAATAATATATCTAGCTTTAAATAATGGCAAAATAAATTTTTAATTTGATTAAGACATGGACTTGAAATAAAATTGATTTAGAGCATATGCATATGCTTTCTGTAAATATTAGATATTTTTATTAAAATAAATAAACAATTAATAAATATCATATATTTAAAAATTCTTAGAATCTATAGCAAAGAAGAGGTCTTTAATCCACAGGAATTTAACTCTTGTGCAGCATTAGGAAAAGGACTGAATTTATTGTTTTGCATGAAGCCAACAAGTTTTTCTAACAGCACTTGTTGAAGAAAGAGACTTTTCTTTCTCTACTTTACATTTTTATCCTTTATCAAAGATTAACTGATAATATACCTCATGAATATCTCTCTGGATTTTCATTCTTATTCTGTCCTTATTCCAGTATCAAGCTGTCTAAATTACTATTGCTTTGTTGGAGTTTGCATTTAGAAAAAATGATGCTTCACATTTTTTTTATTTCCCCGTTGAATGCTTGGTTGTTGGTACTAGCTGGTTTTCACTTAGCCTAGTTACAGCTCTTGGGAGTGGGCTTTGTTTTCCTAGTAAAGATTTCCTGAAAAGCTCAGAGAGGAAGCTGCCATCTTGGCTTGCCATTCCACGTGGTGAAGCAGCTGCTTTTGAGTTTGAGATGTGGGTTCCTGGCCTGTTATTCTTTCCCAATTGCATGTGGATATTTTCCTGCATCTACATAGCTACTGGACTCAGGTCTTTTGTCCTACCAGGATTGGGGTCATGGGAATCCCTATCCTTCACTGGGGACTGTGGAATACCCAACCCATGATTTCACACTTGGATTTTCTTTTGGATAGAGATTATAGTTTTATATAAATTTAATAAGTGTTTTATATAGTTCTTTAATTGTTTTTCTTTTTTCTTTTTTTTTTTTTTTGATCATACCCAGTTGTGATCAGGGGTACTCTGACTCTGTACTTAGGGATCCTTCCTGATGGTATTCAGGAGACCATATTGGATGTCAGGGATCCAATCTGTATTTGGCCACTGCATGGCAAATACCCTACCTGTTGTGTTATTAATTGGCCCTATTTGTTTAAAAAGCTATCAGGGTGTCCTTATAGGGACTATTTTGAGTATTACCCTTTCAGGATGTTAATTCTCTTAAAATGGAAGGGATTTGTTTTTATTTTTGTGTCTCTTAGAATGGACATTTTTGACATAGTGTGTTCATTAGTAATTTTATAGTGATTCTCAAGTAGTTTCTAATAGGAATAGTTATTTTTTAGTAAAAGGTGTGATTGCAATAGAATTAACCACACTATTGTCTTCTGTTTTAGTTTGCTTTTAGAAATTTAATTACAGGCTGCAATAACAAGGTAAGGAAGACTAGGCCCAAAGAGACAGCTGATTCCTGGAACCAGGCTAACCTTAATTGATTCCTGGAACCAGGCTGTAAACCATAGGGCATTCCAGTGCAAGAACATCTTGCATTCAGCACAAAGACACCTTGGAAGGACTTGGGAGAGTGGTGGAACAAGACTGACCATCCGCATTTCAGCACAGGGACACCTTTGTCCCAGCAAGAAGGAGGGACCAAGAGATGGCAGGTGGCCCTTAAGATTAGGAAAGAATAATTACACAGTCACTAAAAGAATAACACATAAATGGCACAATAGGTATAGAATAAGGGTATAATATAGTTTAATGCTATTCTTGTGTCTGTCACTGGCTTGCTTAAAGTATGATATAATAAACAAGGCTCCCTTCCCCTAATTGCTTTGGTCACTACGTTGTCAAGGATTGGGTCTTCCACCCTATAGATTAGGAGACCACCTGGAAGGCCCAACCCATATCTCTACATGCTATCACTCTAGGGATTAGGGTAGATGATGTCATGAAGGGGCTGAACAGACAGAAACTTGTGCCTTTTTCTGTAAAAATTATTGGATGATTTAAACTGTATGAACCTATGGAATGCTTTGACCTGTGTGCTCATTATCATATGAACTCCCTGAAATGTTACTGTATTTGGATGCTCGGGTCTCACTGCAGACCGAATTCCTGCTGTGACAGAAGGATGTGGTGACACCTCAAAGTTCTGGAGAAATAAACCTGCGTTGCTGATTACATATCTGAAGGTTCATGGACTCTAATTGATGCAGTGGCCTCTCCTGGACCCGAGGCTTCCCCGGACCCTGAGTTTCCTCCTTGGGCCCTGGGCTGTCCCGGACCTTGGGCCTTCCCCAGACCCTAGGCTTTTTTGGTCCCTTTTTACAGCGTCCTCTTTTATTTCTTTTTTCGTTATAATTCCATTATTTAAGCACCATGGTTACAAAAATGTTCATAATTGGGTTTTGACCATTAAATGCACACAACCTTCACCAGTGAAACTTACCACCACCATTTCCTTCCTCCCTTATCCCCCCAACCCTACCTGTCTTTGAGACAGGCATTTTATTTTTATTTTTATCATTGTCATGGTAGTTGTTAGTATAGTTATTTCTCTAATGCACTAAGAACTCTTTATGGTAAGCTTCGAATCATGGGCTTCCAGCCTTCATCTCTATTGTCTCTGGGTATACTGTCTTTTATTTTTCTTAACTCCCACAAAGGAGTGAGACTATTCTATGTTTATTTCTCTCCCTTTGATTTATTTTACTCGGCATAATAGTCTCCTTGTCCATTCATGTATAGGCAAATTTCATGACTTCATGTTTTTTAACAGCTATGTAGTTTTCCATTGTGTAGATTACCACAGTTTTTAACCACTCTCATCTGTAGTTGAGCATCTGAGTGGTTTACAAATACTGGCTACTTATTGAAGTAATGTTTTTCTGTTTTCTATATATAGGTATTTTACTTCTCTGGTTAAGCTAGTTCATAGGTACTTGATTACCTGACGTATAATTGTAATCATGATATTTTAAGAATATCTCTCATTTATTTTACTATACATATACAGGAAAGACATGAATTTTGCATGTTGATTTTATAGCCTGAATTTTACTATTCAAATTTAATGTTTCTGGGAGATGTTTTGTAAGTCTTTAGGGTTTCTAAAGATAGTATATTATATTGTCCACAGATAGTGAAAGCTCTTTCTTTCCTTCTTTCTCTTTCTTTCTTTCTTTCTTTCTTTCTTTCTTTCTTTCTTTCTTTCTTTCTTTCTTTCTTTCTTTCTTTCTTTCTTTCTTTCTTTCTTTCTTTCTTTCTTTTTCTTTCTTTCTTTCTTTCTTTCTTTCTTTCTTTCTTTCTTTCTTTCTTTCTTTCTTTCTTTCTTTCTTTCTTTCTTTCTTTCTTTCTTTCTTTCTTTCTTTCTTTCTTTCTTTCTTTCTTTCTTCTTTCTTTCTTTCTTTCTTTCTTTCTTTCTTTCTTTCTTTCTTTCTTTCTTTCTTTCTTTCTTTCTTTCTTTCTTTCTTTCTTTCTTTCTTTCTTTCTTTCTTTCTTTCTTTCTTTCTTTCTTTCTTTCTTTCTTTCTTTCTTTCTTTCTTTCTTTCTTTCTTTCTTTCTTTCTCCTTTCTCTCTTTCTTCCTTCCTCCCTCTCTTCCTTCCTTCCTCCCTCTCTTCCTTCCTTCCTCCCTCTCTTCCTCCCTTCCTTCCTTCCTTCCTTCCTTCCTTCCTTCCTTCCTTCCTTCCTTCCTTCCTTCCTTCCTCCCTCTATTCCTCCCTTCCTCCCTTCCTTCCTTCCTTCCTTCCTTCCTCCCTCTCTTCCTTCCTTCCTCCCTCTCTTCATTCCTTCCTTCCTTCTTTCCACCCTCTCTTCATTCCTTCCTTTCTACAAATTCTTGCAGAGCAAGTTGAAGGGTAAAAATTAACTTGAAATGGTTGATAGAGAGTATGTGGGTGTTTTTGGTTAAGTTTAAGATTTTGGAACATTAAACATGAAATATATTTGTCCTTTGAATTAATGAATTTTGCATTACTAATTAATTTTGAATTTTGAATTATTTTGAATTACTCTTAATTTTTGAGGAACTAATAGTTTTTAAATATACATGTACTTGACAGGTAAGTGTATATTCTAATTTGCACAATAAGCTAGATGAAATGATACATGTATTGAATGATATATAAGATTTATATATACTAAGACTATTACAACCTCAATATTTTTAAGTTTGACTGATGTATTGGAATAACGAGCAGTGATTAGAAGTTTAGAGGCATGTTAGAATTATGTTTGACTCTGGATGCTATGTTAAGAGTGTCCTTTATCATCCACCAGATTTATTTTCCACTTAAAATTAGGTATTTCTATCTGCCTGTTTAGGAAATTTGAGTTTCTTTTAGAAATATTCTGAAAAAAGCACAGTCTTCAGTGGAGGAGAACATGTTTCACAAAGTTTCTAATAGGTGCTTTTATTTTTACTGTAACCTCCAGCTCATTCCAGGAATACTAGCAGTAATTATTTTACAAAGGGCAGGTTGACTTTTGAAGCTATGCTATTTGATCAGGATTACAATTTTATGATCTATAATATCAAGAAAACATTTATTACCAGAGGGTCAGAGTATCAAGATTGTATTCTTTATTCTAAATTTCCTTTTGAAGAAAAATAAGTCATTACAAAAGCAGTAAGCTTCTGAAACTAGATATGTAACTTCTCAAAATTTGACATAAAAACCTACCTACATGGGCCAAAGCAATAGTACAGCATGTAGGCGGCTTTACTTGCAGGTGAATTTGCAAGAATTCAAACCCTGGCACCTCATATGGGGTGATTTAGGAGTAATCTCTGAGCACAGGGGCAAAAATAATTCTTGAGCACTGCTAGGTGTGGTCACAAAGAAAAGATATATACATACTTTTATTATTTTCTAAATTTAAAACAGTAAAATATAGGGGCCAGAGTGATAGCACAGTGGCAGGACAGTTGTCTTGCTTGTGGCTGACCCAGTTTGGACCTGGGTTTGTTCCCAGAGTTTCATATGGCTCCCCAAGCCAGGAGCAATTTCAGAGCATATAGCCAGTCATAACCCCTGACTGTCACCAGTTGTGGCCCTAAATCAAACCAAACCAAACCAAACCAAATAGTAGTCTATAACATGCTGTTATTTGGTTTTTATTAATGTTAAGTACCATTGCAAATCTAACGTTGATTTAAATTCCATTATTGAAAGTGATTATGCTAATATCATAGCACTTTATCATATATAAAAAAAGTTTTGGATTTTGGTCCACACCCAGCAGCGCTCAGGCATTACTTCTGGCTCTGTGCTCAGAAATCTTTCCTGGCAGGCTGGGAAACCATATGGGATGCTATGAATTGAACCCAGGTTTGTCCTAATCAGCCTTGTTCCAGGTAAACACCCTACCACTGTGCTATATCTCTGGCCCCTCCCATATAAATTTGTAATAAGTGCTGTATTCTAATTTTTTTGCACTTTTTTCCTTTATTTAAACATCTTAATTACAAATATGATTGTGATTAGGTTTAAATCATGTAAAGAACACCCCCTTCACCAGTGAAACATTCCTACCACCAATGTCCCAAATCTCCCTCCATCCCACCCACCCCCACCTGTACTCTAGACAGGCTTTCCAGTTCCCTCATTCATTCCCATGATTATGGTAGTTCTCAATGTAGTTATTTTGATAACTGCACTCACCACTCTTTGTGGTGAGCTTCATGAAGTGAGCTGGTGCAGCCCTCCTCTCATTGTCTCTGAGGATTGTTGCAAAGATGACTTTTATTTTTTTTAAACCCGTAGATGAGTGAGACTATTCTGCATCTCTCTCTCCGCCTCTGACTTATTTCACTCAGCATGATAGACTCCATGTACATCCATGTATAGGACAATTTCATGACTTCATCTCTCCTGACAGCTGCATAATATTCCATTGTGTATATGTACCACAGTTTCTTTAGCCATTCGTCTGTTGTAGGGCATCTTGGTTGTTTCCAGAGCCTGGATATTGTGAATAGTGCAGCAATAAATATAGGTGTGAGGAAGGGGTTTTTGTGTTGTATTCTTGTGTTCCTAGGGTATATCCCTAGAAGTGGAATAGCTGGGTCGAATGAGAGCTCAATTTCCAGTTTCTGGAGGAATCTCCATATCGCTATCCATAGACAGCATTACCATCAGTGGTGGATAAGAGTTCCTTTCTCTCCATATCCCTGCCAGCACTGATTGCTCTCATTCATTGTTATGTGTGCCAATCTCTGTGGTGTGAGATGGTATTGTTGTTTTGATTTGCATCTCCCCTATGATCAGTGATGAGGAGCCTTTTTTCATGTGCCTTTTGGCCATTTGTATTCTTTTTTTTTTATCAAAGTATCTGTTCATTTCTTCTTCCATTTTTTTGATGGGATTAGATGTTTATTTTCTTGTAAATTTCTGTCACCTTGCAGCAGACAACATCTTTATTTTTGTGGCTGTTATTTTAGCTTTGACTCGGTTCTTTTTTGGACCTTGTGTTTAATAACCCTCATTAATAGTCACATGGACCCAGATAAGAAATTAGGACAGATTATAAAAAGCAAAAAGATCCCTAATAAAGTAGATATTGGCCATCAGTCAGTAGCCCATCTCATTTTTCTAGCTCTGGCACCTGGCTCTCTTTATTGCTAGATGAAACATACATTCCACGGCATTTAAAAATTTATTATCTTCTCTAAGATCTGATTTTTATGTTGTTCTTTTTTTAAAAAACTGTTTGATTATTTTTCAGTCAAATGCTCTACTATAGACCCTTTGGCTACTTTGTATTATTCAGTTCTAAGAGTTATTTCTTTGCTTTTGCATGCTGCTTTTGATTTTATGTCTCTAACTATTATATGCTGTAGAGTGATTAAGTTATTGATTTTTCCAACATTATAGGTATTTCTAAATCTCTTTCACCTATATCAATTTTCACTTCATGTATATTGACTTTCTGTTATTTTACATCTACACATTCAGGATTAATATGTTTTCCTGCTTTATTGATTCTTTTTTTTATTATGCAATGTAGTTCATTGTTTCAGTCAAATAATTTTTGTCATTCTCATAGTGATATGGCCTATATTATTAATTTTTTTACAGAATATATGTTATTTTACTTTATACTTATTTCTAACGTTTATTTACTGATATTTATTATTTTATAGGGGCCAGCCCAGCAGTGTTTGGCCCCATTATTAGCTATTTTCAAATAGAAATTATTAAACACATTTATTCATCTAGACACTATAGTATAAGTGTATTCAACTGTTTTTATTTATTGTTTGTTATACAGTGTCCTTCATTATATTTCATTTTTGTTTCAGAATATAGACCAGGAATGAAGCTACCAAATGAAACAAGAGAATGAGCCACATATTTATTACAGTGAAAAGTATTATTCACTGAATACAGATATGTAATGTCTTAATCACTCCAATACTTGCTCACACGGATATGTCAAGAACTATTTCTTTATTGACCATACACATCTAAGATATTGTTGATAAGTCAAACCACTTGTATCTTTCCCCCTATTTATCACTTCTTGTTTTTTCTTTTTACTCCTATGGATTACATTACATAAAAGTATATATATATATAATTTTCCTTTCAGACAATATCTTAATTTCTTTTCTTATTTCTAGCTTCTTTCTGTTTTTCTTTTTTTTTTCCACAAATGTTAATTATCAGAAGTGTCATATTTACCATGTTCTTTCTTGAATACACATTTCAAAGTGGATGAAAATGAGATGCTCTATGTTGTGATGCCTAGCTGTGTCTCTGTGAGAAAAGACAATCATAGGCACAGGGACCATCCAAATTCTTAGTAAATACTGTTTTATGTTTTGTGAGAGCATTTATTTTGCCTCTATTGTCCAGATACCTTGGTACATCATGGTGAAAAAGCAATGTCTTTAGGAATTAAGGAATGTTTGTCTTAATTGTTAATGTTTAATTTGCTTCCAAGTGATTTTTCATTATTAATAATACTGGGGATCATATAGTATTCTTGAGAGATTTAATAATGATTTAGGAAAGGATTAATCATACCAGGTTGACTTTCTGATTTTAGTGGGCTCTGGAAATGCTAGTTTGGGTATGGGCATTCACTGCTCTATGTAATGTCTTATTCTTTTTCAACTGAATCCCAAGCCATTTTCTCCTTCACCTATCAACTTTCATGTTTCTCCTTTAGCTGTATTATTTAAAGGCTTTATTGGCTTCAGCTAAAGAACAGGGAGTCAAGAGACTATGCTATTTTTTCTGTACTAGACGTAAGAAAAAGCCAATTTTTGCAGCTTTCTTTAAAATTATATATATATATTTTGCACATATTAGCCTCACAGACTACTATATCTTTTCTCTTTACCCTTCTGGTTCTAATTTGTTGTTTTATTTATTGTGATTTTCCTGATATGTTATTATATTGGGGTATGTAATTTTATTAAATTCTAAATAAAATAATTAGTTTGGAGGATTAAAATATTTTAATTAAGAGTGATTTACTGACATTGCAATTAATTTTAAGTATTTTGAAATTTCCACTGAAATTGCCATCATGTCATATGAATAAAAAACTATATTCATATATAAATTTTAGGAACATTTATAATATATATTTACATATGTATCTACAGCAGATACATGTATCTAATCTCTGTACAATGAAGCATATTTTACTGTTACAAATAATTTATTGTTTTAAAAAATTTAAACATTTCTATGGTGAAAATACTATTCTTAAAAAGCCAAAAGTCACTTTTTCAAATCCTTTCATCTTCAATTCTAAAAATACCAAAATTTATGTTATTATACCTAGTATATAATAACTATATTAAATACTTAAATTTTATTTTGTTAGTTTTCCCACTATATGTCTATATAGATATATCAAACACACATATATGTATATATATTTGATTATATGTAAAATAATGTCATTGAAATTATGAAAAACTTTGTTAGGGCATATTTTCCTTTTTTATTGTTTTGTTTTTTTTTGTTTGTTTGTTTTTGGGCCACACCCATTTGATGCTCAGGGGTTACTCCTGGCTAAGCGCTCAGAAATTGCCCCTGGTTTGGGGGACCATATGGCACGCCGGGGGATTGAACCGTGGGTCCTTCCTTGGCTAGTGCTTGCAAGGCAGACACCTTACCTCTAGTGCCACCTCTCCGGCTCCAAGGGCATATTTCTTCTATCTGAGTAAGTAGTAAATTAGTGTTTAAATATTTTTAAAATTTAGAATATAACAAATGTTTCACTTATAAGTTACTAAATTATTTTTTTCTAAATTTCATTGATATATAAATATCTAACTCAATATATTTGGCAATATGGAATGTGTTTTGGGTAGATGTTAAAGATGTTATGGGTACTAAACCACTAGTAGAAAGAGTAGATTATGTTGTATATTACTGGTGCACATCTTGTTTCTTTTAAATAGATTCTAAACATGATATAAATTACCTACCCATGACATCAATTACAGCTTGAGCTCTGTCTTGAATTTGGTCCCTTTTCCCACTCCACAAATATTGTGCAGTTACTCCAGTATTGAACATGGAAGAGATCTTTTATTCATCATCTTTAGTCTTTACTGCTAGTTACAAAAATTCCCATTATTCCAGTCTTTAGACTTCCTTAGAAATTTTGTTGGCTTTTGTCCTGGTTTGAGATTCTTAGAAAATAATTAAGTGTCTTTTTAATACGACAATTGACAGTTATTCAGGGAACTCCATGCTTACAGGACCCCCGTCTCTATTAGAAAGGTCTAATCTTTTCTCTCTACATTTTTTACTGCCCACTCCAGCTTCTTTAATTATGAATTCTAGTTTTCTTTCTTAGTTATTTCCTCATTTGGACATCTTTAGGGACAAAAGATAGGGAAATCTCATTATTTCAACTTTGCTACTCTAGCCTCTTAAACTCTTTAAAAAAAAAAGATAATGCAAGATACAGTATCCTTTGGATTATTATATTAATATTTTATCCTGACAGAATTACTAAAATAATAGATAAAATTAAAGTTTTATACTAGACCATAAATATAATAACAGGTTAAAATAATGAGAGGTATATTTTAAAATTGGTTAGAATCATCGTATAAATTTTCAAATTATATATATATAAAACTGATAATAAGAAAAGAATACTCCTATGGTGTTTAAAATGACTATTTCAATATAAAGTATTTTGATAAAAGTATTGTTAATGTTATAATAATTATGGGATCTACATGAAAATATTGATTAGAATTAATAACTTATAAAGAAATGCTGATAAGGACTATCAAAATTAAATTCTGGTAAATTGGATATGACATAATTATGTAATGTTAAATAAATGAAGGAAGTGGAATAAGATGACATTTACATATTATATACCCCACTATATCATGACATAATTGTATACTACAAGCATCAACCAGTATGTTAATTGAGTAACATGCTATGAATGATGTTAGATGTTAGAGATGCTCCTCTTTAATAGTTGATAACAAATAGATTTCAGTGATAACATTTATTTTAATTTATTTAATTTTATTTATTTCATGCCACTTTTCGAAGCTCCCCATAGTTATTCTTACACATGATATAAATTAAGCAATCTTTGAAGGCCTAGATTTCAACTTCAAAACAAATACTACTTACATATTATATTATAGTGAATAAGTAGATGTGAAAGTTGCATAGTGATGGTGTACTCATGGATCAATAAGAAAAGGCTCTTTCTGGTGGAGTTCCATTGGATTATGTAATGCCAGAGGTGGAACTTGGCCATATACATGTAAAACATGGTGTCAACCTGTTCTGCTATCTGTCCCATGATTTTATAGAGTTTTTATAAGTATATTTATAACAAATTCAGGTATTTATTATAAGTGGTCAACTTATCGTTACTGTAACATAGGTTTTCTGCCAGATATTGATAATTATACTTTATTTTAGGTTGTTGATTTTCTGTTTTATTTTTTTTTTTGACCACACAAGGTGACTCTCAGGGGTTACTCCTGGCTATGCCTCAAAAATTGCTCCTGTCTATGCACTCAGAAATCTCTCCTGGCTTGGGGGACCATATGGAAAGTCGGGGATAGAACCAAGGTTTGTCCTGAATCAGCCGCATGCAAGGCAAACACCCTACATTTGTGCTATCGCTCTGACCCAAATTATACTTTATTTTATATTTATTTATTTAGTTAGTTTTTTTGGCCACACCCAGTGACGCTTAGGGGCTACTCCTGGCTATGCACTCAGAAATTACTCCTATCTTGGGGGACCATATGGGACTCTGTGTATAGAACCCAGGTTAGTCCTGGGTCAGCCACATGCAAGCCAAATGTCATACTGCTGAGCCATTGCTCTGGCTCCTATACTTTATTTTAGATGGAGCATATAAAACTCTCTTAGAGAGTTACCTATGAAGGCTTTGAAGTCTAAGTACTTGGAAACATTACAGTGAAATTTTGATTCATGGATTTATCTCTTCAAATCTTACTTTCTTCAAATTTAAATTGATTATAATAAACAACTGTTATTATGTAGGCAGATCATTTAATTGTGGTGTTTGCCATAGAAATGGAAATACTATTATGTGTAGTAAAATATTCTGATAAGTCTAACCACATTAATATTGATTTAAAATCACTCCTAACTTGGAAGAGCTAAACGCTGCATTTAAAAGAAAAGTTTAGACTGTCAATCTCAAAAGTCAAAAGGCAGGCTGCTAAATTGCAAACGATTATTTTTAATTATAAAGACATGATAGGTTATAAATAAAATGGTGGAATACATACTATATCAGCAGGTATCATTTAAAGTCTGAGTAATATGAAAATGATATGTAAATGAAGAACAAAAAGCAAATACTTCAGAATTATAAAATATAAACCAGCAATAAGTTAATTTAAATTTTCAATGTCATAAAATGTTTAAATTCATGAACAACAATGAATAAATAGAAAGAAAAATATATTAATGTCTATATATAAAAATTTAAAGTTGTACTTTTTAATTGATTAAATAAGTATGTAAAATATCAGTAAAACAAAAACATCTTTCAAATATGCACCAAAAGCATTAACATAATTGTGTTATATTTGAAAACATGAATATGTTTTCATTTCATGAATATTGAGTTATGAAGACAATTCCTTAATATGTCAATGGTCCTTTTAAAAATTTGTAAGTGATGTATATTTATAAACTAAAGACTATTGGAACATGCTCTAATACAAACATCCATGTAAGCATGTATGTTCTCCACTTCTATTCAAAATTCAGAGAAAAAATTGCTATATTATGGTTTACTTTCAGTAATCTTTTATATATCATATAAGTTTTTGTCAGGACACTTTCAAGTATTTTATTACCTTTAATAATGGTGCTTTAACAGTTCTACTTTCATTTTAAAATGACAAAATTTGCTGTTTTTTAACACTCAAAATTAATTTGAGGTAAATGAAATCAAATTGTCAGAAGCAAAATATTAGAAAAATACCTAATTAAATGTTTTCTTCCTATAATGAGAGGGTTATTTGAACAAAATATGCTATATCATTGACTATAATGAACTTATGAATTAGGTTCATCAAAATAAATTGTTCTCATCAAAATAATTAAAAATATATACAAGTTTAACAGGAAAAATCAGTTTAGGGCATATATTTGTCAAATACATTCTATCCAGAATATGGAAAGGTCTATAAATAAGAAATTAAATGAGAAATCTACTTTTAAAATGGCAAAAATTTGAAGACTTTATGCTTTAAATAAACTTAAGTTTATATAAATTTATTTGAAAAAAGATGTAGAAAATATTCAGGATAATATAATTTAAAATTCTTATGCCATTTTCATATTGATAAAGATGAGCAATGTAATTGATTAAGATGTTAAATATTAATGAGGGCCAGAGACAATGCACAGTGGATGGGGTAATTGCCTTGCACACAATTGACTCTGGTTCAATCCCTTCAACCACATATGGTCCCTGAATACCACCAGGTATTATTCCAAACACAGAATCATAAACTAAAATTTAAAAATAAAATAAATATTGATGAATATAGGGGCCAGGAAGGTGGCGCTAGAGGTACGGTGTCTGCCTTGCAAGCGCTAGCATAGGACGGACTGCGGTTCGATCCCCTCCCCCGGCATCCAATATGGTCCCCCCAAGCCAGGGGCAATTTCTTAGCGCATAGCCAGGAGTAACCCCTGAGCGTCAAACGGTTGTGGTCCAAAAAAAAAAAATATATATATATATATATTGATGAATATATAGTGCAACAGTGATATCATTCACTTTTCATAAGAATGCAAGTAGAAACCATGCTTATATAACTTAAAAAATTGGGTTGCAACAGACATCACTTGTAGAATATTATTAAAAACTCTATACTTAAATAATATAATAGTAGTATTTATATACAACATGCAGTAGAATTTTAAATATATTGGAATGTATCCAGAATGAAATGCATGTTTTTATTTATATATGAGATTCATCTATAAAAATTAACATTTACTGGTATAAATCAGAAAGCTACTGTGGGAGGAAATATTTTTTCATAGGGACAATTGGAAAAAGACTAGAATTTCCTACTATGATAGAAATGATATATATCTTGTTTAGCTTCCTTGTTATGCACCTTTATACAAGTTCCAAAATTTACCTTACTGGATATTTTAAACCCTTAAGTCAATTAAATATCCTTTAATTAAGAAATGAGAATGAAATAGGCAAAGGAACTATGCAACTCAAAGTAGAGAAAATTCAAATGACTACTAAGCATATGGAAATGTATTCACCCTCACTAGTAATCAAGCGTTAAAAAGTAGAATAGATATTATTTCATCTCTCATTAGTAATAAAGTATAGAAGATAAAAGTTTCTCTAATGATATGTGAAATTTATACTCATTCTTTTCTAATGTAGAACTGTAGATTGATATAAACACAGCAAAGGGATGTGTTTCTGAAACCTGGCATAACTCTACCTTCTGAATCGACTTTTTATTATCAAAAATTTATACCAAAAAAAGTACTTGTATATTTCACCCATTCTAAGAATCATATTAATATTATCACATACTCTTGGTCATCGGAAATGGTACCAAAGACTTTGTAACAAGGAATGGTACAAAAATGGTACCACAGGATTTGTAGTCTCAAGCTTGCCCTGGATCACTTTTGAAGTCTACTTATTTTATTTCATATTTTTTTATTTTATTTTCAGACTATCCTACCCTGTAAAAACAATAATAAAACTTGCAATTCTTTATATTTCACTTTCTCATGTCTAACCAAATTTTACACATAACCACTGTCTACCACACACATAGGCTTTTTATGGTAGGTTATGTGATTGCCCTAAACGTGGCTGTCCCAGGCTCCATCTTCTTTCATCCATTTTGGCCCTCAACTCCATAAGTAGTGATTTCTGAGCACAAAGAGGAGTAAATCCTGAGCACAGCCACGGATGGTCCCAAAATAAAACAAAATAAATGCATAACAACATCTTCCTCTTTTTATTCTTCTCTGAATTTTGTCTTTTACCTATTACCTCATATTAAATATTCATAGATATTTCAGAATTTATGGTAATGCTGAGAAAACTATTCAATAAACAGTATTATGAAGATAAATGAAAAAGTTACCTTTAGAAATGGCCCTGAAGTACTCAGAAATAATAGACAAGCATTTCCAAATTTGTAATCCTGGTTGCTTAGTGGTTGTTATGTACCTGGAGACAGAACATTGCAATATAAAAACACAGTTATCTCTTTCCATCATAGGCTAATTATTAAAATAAAATATCTAAGTGCTAGAGCTCAGGCATTGATAGGTTTTAAGATTTCCTCAGATGTTTCAAAGAAGCATTTGGGAAGAAACTGGATTTGATCATTAAAAACATATATCTATATAGAAATAGGAATTTAACTGGTGCACAGACCTTGAAATTTGTGTTTACTTGTATTCCTCTTTGACATGCAATTATGATTCAAAAATATTGTCTTGGTCAGAGGTCAATTATGACACCTTTTATTCTTCTGTAAGTCAGATCATGGTTTTAGGCTAGAGGTTTTCTCTTTTGACATTTTTTAATCATACAATTGTTAATTAGAAATAGGCGCTAGCATTCTTTTCTGTGAAACATAATTCTGTTATCAGCAGAACCATATTCTTTCTAAGGTGATTTCTCCAGTGGTTTTAATCCCTCTTTTCAAATTCTTGAAATAAAGAGCCTCCCACACTAAGCAATGAGTAGTCATTTGGACGAAGGCTACTTTCAGTTTAGATTTCAGATTCGCTAATGCTCTGTAGAACGTTTTGGAAAAAAAGAACCAAAACTTTTAATTATGTTCAGAAAGTTGAGAAAATTCTTTTGGGAGATATGACTAATAATCCATGTATGTGGTGGGAATTGAAAAGTTTATAACCCTGGAACAGGATGATGAGAAACAAAACCATGGTTGGAAAACTTACAATAAAATCTCAGTTAGTTAAAGTCTTACTTGAAGTTCTCTTTAATCTTAGTTTTTCAATATGTTCCAGGATTTACAGAGAAAAGAAAAGTCTTGGCCAGCAAATATAAAATTTTAGTACTTATTTACTCACTTGAAGACAAACTGTTATAAAATATTTTAACAAAAACTTAGACATTTCAAATGCAAATATGATTAAAAATAAAATTATGAAAAATGTGGAGGAAATTTTTCAAAGAGAAATTGAAACAATTCATAAGCAAAGAGGTGGTACAACAAGCAGTGTTTTTGCATTGCACATGTTACTTAGGTTTGACCTGTACCTCATATGGTTGGTCCTGAGTACTGTCAGAAATGATTTTTGAGTAAAGAGACATGAAAAAAATCTTACCTAAGCACAGTCATATGTAATCACTTGCAACCACCAAAGAAACTAAGGCTACTCTGTGGTATTTATATTTTATATGGAATATTTCATAGAACCAGAGATCAATTGTCATGGAATAGTGCATCTGTATATTTGCTCTAATATCTGACTAGGTAGAGATTTACCATATTCATAAAATTATGCTTAGTTATTCAAACAAACATAAGTTTGTCTTAAAATAATTGACTATTTAAAATAATTTAGATGGGGCTGGAGAGATAGCACAGACATATGGCGTTTGCCTTGCATGCAGGACGGTGGTTAGAATCCCGGCATCCCATATGATTCCTCGAGCCTGCCAGGACTGATTTCTGAGCATAGAACCAGGAGTAACCCCTGAGCACTGCCTGTTATGATCCAAAAACCCCAAACAAACAAAAAAATAGAAATAAAATAAAATTACTTAGAAACATCATTTTATCTTTTTTTAAAATGCTGTCAATAGAAAAATGTAAGCATTAATTATATAATAGCAGTGAAAATGTCACTGTAGGTTTTTAAACTGTAAATTCTGACTACACTATTATGAGTAGTACAATAACTGATCATTTCTCTTTTTCGAGTGTGATTATTACATACTGTGTTCTCATCAAGGAACAACCCTAGCAATTCTGAAGAGACACTATATTCGCAGAGGGCGAGCATTCCTGCGATCAGATCATCTACCAGGGCCATGCCTGAAGATGCTTGGGGTTGGGCCACAGAATGCTAGAATCAAACTCGCACATTCTAGGCATGCACTTGAAACTATCTAACCTACTTTATTGTTTCTTTTATATTTAATTGAATCACTGACTTACAGAGTCATAAATTTATTCAATATTATATTTCTGGCATTCAATGTTTCAACACCAATTCCTTCATCAATGTACACTTTTCTTTAACACTGTCCCCAGTTTCTCTCCCATTCCCTTTTCCCCAGACTGCCTCTTCTTCAGGAACCCAGGAAATTTTACCCTACATCATTGTTCTAGTGTTCCACTCCCTAACTTAATCTCACCCTCATCCAAGTGGCAGGCTTCACATTGAAGACCATTTCTCCTATTCTTCGTCTCTACGGCTGTTGGGCCTTTGTTATTTCTGTACAAAGTTTCTGTATAACCCATCTATGAGAAACATCATTTAATGTCTTTCCCTATTTCTCTACTTCTTACTAACTTGTAGTCAGTTGTTCTTGGGTATTTTTCCCATATTTGATTATTATCTTTGTTAAAGGCAAGAGTGTGATTTTCTTGCTAGTATAATACAGCAAGCATAATCCCTAGAAAACTTCATGTGGTATCCATTATTTTTTTTAGTAAATTCGATTCAAACCTCATTTTATTTCTAGATATTTTCAATTCTGATAAAAATCTCATTCATTCACTGAAATCCTATTTTGATGGTCCTGATTTAAAGGATGATTTCTTGGCACCTAGAGCAGCGTTTTTCAACCTTTCTTGCCCAAAGGCACACTTTTTATTTTTTCATGAAAAAAAAAATCATGAGGCACATCACCATTAGAAAATGTTAAAAAATTTAACTCTGTAAATACATTGACAATATATGAAGTAATTCTCTTAAATAGGAATCAAATAAACACAAATACATTATTTTATAATTACTTTGAAATATGAAATAATAAAGTACTTTATAATGATTGGTCTATTTGTGAGCTGAAGCCGCATGTTATGGGTAAAATAGGTATATTTTTCCCCCACGGCACACCAGATAATATCTCATGGCACACTAGTGTGCCATAGCACAGTGGTTGAAAAACGCTGACCCGGAGCAACAGTACAGTAGAGAGGGCATTTGCCCTATACACAGCTGACTTAGGTTCTATCCCTTGTATCACTTGCACACCACTAGGAGTAATTCCTGAATGCAGAACTAGGACTAACCCCTGAGCATTTCTCAATGTGGCCCCAAACCAAAACAAAACATAATTGATCATTTCTTTTTCAAAATAACTTATTTGGGTAATTGATCTGGTTCACCCTGATTTGTGGTATTAGGAGAAATGGTATTACCAAGGTTAATTTCTTTTCAGTAAGAAAAAAATAACCAAAATCAGAAATATATTACTCCAGTTCATGTCTTAAATATTATTACACTTTGTTATGACAACAACTCCAGCTGAATATACAGTGATAGCAAATCTCATCATAGCATATAAATAGTTTAACAACTAAGAAAACATAGAAGATTTATAAGAGAAATTCTTGCAGCTACTTGATCTTAAGAATTATTAGAGACAAACTTGTGAAACTATAAATCATTATAGTTGTATGGTATCACAAAAATAAATTAAAAATCATAATTTTTAATCATTGTTACCCAGGAAATATATATTATGCAGAATGTGTTAAGTAATTTTGTAGAATTAGAAACATCTCTTTAATAATTGGCACATATTTTAAATTAGTGGGTTAAACTTTTTCCTACTATTTGGTAAATGCTTATTAATAAGTTTAATACTAATAATGTATATATTTTTTAACATTATATACTCTCCATACTATTCCTGTATACTTTTTTGATCCTTTTAATGTATCCATTTTATAGAAAATAAGTATTATCTCATATATATATATATATGTATATTCTTTTGTCACACCTGGCAACGCTCAGGGGTTATTCCTCACTCTGCACTCAGAAATCGCTCCTGGCAGGCTCAGGGGGCCATATGGGATGCCGAGGATTCAAACCACCCTCCTTCTGCATTAAAAGCAAACGCCCTACCTCTCTGACCCCTTTCACAGTAATATTTAAGGTACACAGTGACATTGAATCAGGGTATTCCCACCACCAGTGTTGTCCTCCTCCAA
Source organism: Suncus etruscus (assembly GCF_024139225.1). Lineage (NCBI taxonomy): Eukaryota > Metazoa > Chordata > Mammalia > Eulipotyphla > Soricidae > Suncus > Suncus etruscus. The sequence continues at coordinate 124,957,891 of NC_064852.1, forward strand.
CACTATTTCCAGCACCCCCCTCCTATGTGCCCCCTGACTGCTAGTATAACTGGTCCTTTCTATTGTTGAAGATTGGGTATTTATGCTGTTGTCATTGACTTTGGGTTTGGTTTTTAAGTCTGATAATTTTTTTATTTCTACTCAATGTTCATACAACTGTTAGATTCTTTTACCATCCTCCCCCCCCTCAATTTATGAGACAGAGCAAGATGATTCAAATCATGTGGTTTGAAAAAACAAAAAGAAAAATATGAAAAAAAAAGACAAAAATAAACAAAACAATCAAAAAAAAGAAACAAAAAACACGGGAGGAGTTGGTCTAGAGCTTATAAATATCAATTTAAGAAGGAGAAAGGGAAAAAAGAAGAAAAACATAACAAAACCCAACAATGAACAAAAACCAACAAAAACAAAATAAACAAAACAAAGAAAAAAGAAACAAAAATCAAACAAAGGACCAAAACCAACAACTACAAAAAAGCACCACATTTTTATATTAAATTGGTGATTTTAAGCTTTATATTTTCCTGAACATTTTTCCACCAAAAAATTGGATCCATGGTTAAATAATTGGTTCTTTTCTCACTGCAATTTGAAGTATGTCTCTTTTTATAGACCTTCATACATATAAGATAAAAGTGTATTTGTTCAAAGACTGATACAAGTTGGGTCAATATTTCTTATTTAGTAATAATTTTGAAGTTTTGAAAACACCACTTTAAAATCTCCTTTAAAAATATATATTTGACAGAATTCCATTAAATTCTTAAAATAAGATCTAGTGAAAAGATTTTCTGAGGAGAGATAATGTTTTCTATTTTAGTTTCAGAGCTAAACTTATTGATTTTCCCCAAATAAAATGATTTGTTTCAAGTAGGTTGTATATTTATATATACATATACATCCACATTCTGAAAATGTTAATTTCGAAATTTCCTAAATTTTCACAGGTGTTGTCAAATGTTTATAAGAATTATAGGATTTATATTATGTTTCTTAAATAGCTGTAGTTGTCAAGTTCAATCCTCTAAAGTCACAGCTAGATTAACCATAAGTATTCATTGACAACTACATAATTTCTGGTATTTGTCCAGCAGTAACTTCATATAAATTTGCTTCTTAGTGGAGAATAGTTCTCAGGATGTGTACATGGAGAAAATAGGAAACTCATCAGAATCACAGATCTTTATAATGTTCTCAACTCTTTCACTCTTTTCATTAATGCTTGCTGGAAATCAAATGCATAGTAACATATTTAATAAATATATTAAGAGAAAACTAAATGAATTTTTACCTTCATGCCACTTTCTTCCTTGAAGCAATTGGTTTCTCCAGCTAACACAGAAAGTCCTAGACTTTCTATCCTGGGGTGGGGGGAGATATAATGATTCCTCAATTGGTAAATCATTTGAATGTTGTGTTAAAATATAGCCCCTATTTGAAATAATTACTATATTTACTTTCTTTGAATTATTTTCCTCCTCAATTTTATTTTATTAATTCATATAGACAGAACAAAAAGTAATGTGACAAAATAACTCACATTATTCATTTATTTTCTCTATAAATTTGCTAAGCTACAACTTATTAATTTGAAGGAAATATTTAAGCTAGTTTTAATTTTTTGAGAATAAGGTTTAATTAAAAATGTAAGTGACCAAATCCATATAAAATATTAAATAGTGAAGAAAAACCAAAAGGAGCCAGGGAGATTATAGTGGTCGAATTAACATACTTTGTGTAAAAACGTGTCTCCTATCCTGGCAATGCATGATGCTAGCACTTCAAGATGCATTCCAATTGTCCCAGCACTAGAGCAGCATTGGACCATAATGTTGTGTATGTAAATATTTTATGGGATTATTATGTTACTGACCCTGATTGGTGATTGTGCCCTACCCTAGGGTGTGACCTGGCATTCTGTCCCCACCCTAGGGTGGGACCTGATTCTGCTTCCACCATTGGGTGGTATCTGATCCCACCATAGGGTGGTACCTGATTCTGGGGGATAAAAAAAAAGGGTCTGTGGAAGGTGAGAGGCTTTTTGCTGGAACCAAGGCTGAGACTTTGTACTTCAGTCTTATCCACTGAATAAAGCTAATATTTCCACAAGCCTGACTGTCTGTGAGGTGTTTACCTGCCATTTCACCTCAGAACCAACGTGTGCTCCAAGCTGGAGGAGAAAGACCTCATCCTCCATCCCTCCATCAGTCAACCCCTTCAGGGTCTGACTTACAACATAATGGTGCCCGGACAGGCTGAACCTGGACCCTCAATAACTGTAAGTGAAATACTTCATTGGAAATTTCCTCTGCTGACCATTAAATGATTTCTGTGGTTAATCATATGGATTCTGCCACCTTTTTGTTTACATATTGGTTCTCTAGTATACAAGTGGATTATTCCATTTTGTTTAAAACTAATTGGTTTTGATCTAAGGACAATCACTGCAGTTGGATGGTTGTGGTCTATATTTCAAATGAAAATTGCATTGTCTTCAGCCATCATAGTTTGTGGAATTTCTGTGTTGGTTCATGTTATTACTGTGAGCATAGTTATATGTTGGTATTTAGGAAATAGAAAGTGTAGAGATGGTGAGGCTAAAACCAGTTTGGATAATAAGGAAATCTTTCTGATGAAAACTCAGACCAAGGTGCAGGCTGATGAATCCAGCCCCACCATCAACAATATAGAAATTTTTGCTGGAAGAAAAACAACTTGGAAAGTTATGCCTGATTCCAGCAAATCACATAACAGTAATGACTCAGACAATGATTAACCTCCAGTGCTAACTTCAGAAGGGAGGCCTTGTTTTATTCACAAAATTGAATCGCACAACAGTGCAGATTCAGATGATGAACAACACGCATGACCTCAGAGCTCTATTCAGAGTAATTTTGCTAATCCGGCCTCATCCTCTTTACACGGGGTAAATGTTTCTAACTATGTACCCTATCAGATGGAAGAATTAGATTGGTTTAAAAAAGCATGTAAAGAGTATGTCCCAAAATCGCCATACAGTGTGGAGTTACTAAGACTTTGGAGTCATAAATCATCTTGGACTTTGTATGATTTTAAAAGAATTGCTGAAATATGCCTGTTGTCTAAACTGAATGGGAAATGTACTATTCAGAAGGCATAAAAGCCAAATTATATAGCCCGGATGGTACAAAAAAGCAAGTGGCAGGTGTCACTCTATCATATGAATTATTATTGGCAGAAAATCAATTTGCAAATATTCAGACACAAGCAGCTCTACCGAAAGAAATCTTAAATTTAATTAGGGATATTGCATTGTCATCATGGGAAAAATTGATTCTAACAGCATTGGTAGAGTAAACTTTTTAAAATTTTCCCAAGGCCCTTATGAGTCATATGCAAAGTTTGTAGGTAAGATTAAAGAGGCTCTGAAGTTACAAGTCGAAGATGAGGAGATAAGAAACTTCCTAGTAAAATCTTTGGCTTATCATAATGCAAATTCAGCTTGTAATTAGTATTGAATACATTAAATGAAAAGGCAGATGTGAATGATTTCCTTTATGCCTGTCAGAATGTGTATGGGGAACCCCAACCCCCACCCCACTTAGTCTCAGTACAAACCTTCCCTGTAAATTTATCCATGATACCTATGGGCAAATTGCAGACTGGTTTACCATCACCTGTAGTTTTTCCAAAGGAATGGTCACTAATCATAATTGATCAGAAAGACTGCTTCTACCATATTCCTATCCACCCAGATGATAAAAAAAGTTTTGCAGTCTCAGTTCCTTCTCTCATTAATACCGATCCCTGCAGACATTTCCAATGGAATGTTCTCCCCCAAGGCATGCTGAATTCCCCAACAATGTGCCAGTTTTTTGTAGATAAGGTATTGAGCCCTGCTGTGAAAAGTTTCCTCAAGCCATAAAATTTCATTATACAGATGATATCTTGATCACAATGAACAATGAAACAGATTTACAGGACTTATACTCTGTTGTTATTGACTGTTTACAAACATCAGAACTGAAAATAGCTTTAGAAAAAAATACAGATAATGCCACCGTATCAATATTTGGGTTTTATTTTGGACCGGACATCAATACATCCACAAAAAATTTCTATCAAAAAAGAAAACCTCAGAACGCTTAATGATTTTCAGAGACTTTTAGGTGATGTAAATTGGCTCTGCCCTGAACTAGAAATCCTGAATGCAGAGTTATCTAATCTGTTTAAAATGTTGGAGGGTGGCCCTGCTTTAGCCTGAGAAACTTAACAACAGCTGCCAAAAATGAATTGGATATCTTCTTGAGCAGATTACAAAAATCGTTTCTCTTAAGATTCATCGTAGGAGAAAAGGTATTTCTGTTAATCTTCCCTACTATAGAAATCCCCACAGAGGCCTTGATGAAACAGTCAGGACCTTTGGAATGGGTGTATTTACATAACAAACAACCTCACTCAGTTGTCCCCTACTTGCAACTGATTTCAGAAATTATTATCAAGGCAAGACTCAGATCTATATCTTTACTAGGTTTTGACTCAGATGTTAATTTTGCCAATACCGAAAAAGGAAATTGAGTCAATATTGCCTCTTAATGAATTTCTACAAAGGGCCTCTCAGATTTCACAGGAGAAATATCCTCCCATTATCCAGCAGGAATATCTTGGGACTATTTAAAGAAAACTCAGTTTGTTATTTCTTCAATTGTTCGGGATTCCCCTATTCCCAATGCCAAGGTTTATTAGATTGATGGATCCCAAAATGGAAAAGGAGGAATAACCAGAGACAATATTAATATAACCATAGATGCCAAATATTAATCTGCACAGAAAGTTGAATTAGCAACATTAATTTACCTATTAGAAAATGTATCTGAAACCATGAATATAGTTTCTGATTCTTTGTATGTGGTAAATTTATGTCATGTGATAGCCACTGCTTCCCTTAATGCTAATAACCCAATCATACAGAACTTACTTAAACGATTACAGCAGCTTCTTCCAAAACAAACTGAGTCCATCTTCATCACACATATTAGAGCCCACTCGGGTCTTCCAGGACTGATGGCTCAAGGAAATAAAACTGCTGACTTGCTAGCAATGCCTATATTTAAATCACCTGTAGAGGAACATTCAGCCCTACACACAAATGCTTGTTTACATGTGAATTACCAAATTCCATGAAGGCAAGCTATAGAAATTGTAGAAAACTGCAACATATGTGCACCATTAACAAAAAAGACTCACATAGCAGGAGCAAACCCAAGAGTCTTACAGTCTGACAAACTTTGGCAAATGGATATAAGTCAAACAGATTTATTTCCAAGAAAACCTTATCTTCATGTTGTGGTGGACACTTATTCTCATTTTATGTGGGCAATTTACATGTCTTCTCAAAAATCTAAGGCTGTTTGTAGTTTTATTTTACAATGTTTTTCTGTGATGGGTATTCCATATTCAATAAAAACTGATAATGGGCCAGCCTATGTTAGCAAAACTTTTGTATTTTTTTTTGTAAAGAATGGCAGATAAGACATCTGAAAGGAATTCCTTACAATTGTAGGGGACAGGCCATTGTAGAAAGGACTCACAGAACCTTAAAAACTCAATTACAAAAAAATAGAAAAAGAGGTTTACCACCAGCAAATTTGCTATCTTTGACTCTTATCACACTAAATTACTTAAACTTACCCCAAGGGGAAAGTTACACTGCAGCGGAAAGACATTTTAAAGAAGATATTCAGAGACAAGAAACAGCCCATAAACCTATTTGGATCAAGGAGGATGAAAAATGGATAGCTGGATATCTTCTCCTAAGAGGAAGGGGTTATGCCTATGTTTCTACAAATGACTATCCTCCCAAGAAATTTTGGGTTCCATTATGCCTTGTTAGAAATCGGGCTAGCACAAATGATCAGGTTCAGACTATAAACTCACCTTCAGAGCAAAAACAGAATACTCCAGACACTAACAGCAGTAATACTGCTGAGGTCTCTGGGGCAGGGAACAAGGATTTAGCTGTCACACCATACTTTGAGTGAGACTGATGGTAGTGATAAACACTTACACTCCGAGATGCAAAAGGAAAGACAGGAACCTGTCTTAACTGGACTCCAAAATATAGGAAACTCTTGCTACATGAACTCAATATTGCAATGCTTGTATAATATTTCAGACTTGACTCAGTATTTTCATCAAGATCATTATAAAAGGATATTAACAAGAAAAATCCAATGGGGCATGAAGGTAAATTAGCCGAAGAATTTGGTCGGCTCATCAAAACCATGGGAAATGGATTTCATAGATATATTAACCCTGAAAGCCTCAAAGTAACAATTGGTTTACTTAATGACCAGTTTGCTGGACACAATCAGCAGGATCCACACGAATTACTGATGTTTCTAATAGAGGGACTATATTAGGACTTGCTTACTGTAAATCTAATGACAGACAAAACTACACATCTTATGGAAAATGAAAATTATGAACAATTTAGTCCAGAACACCAAAAGGCTCACAAATCTATTATTTATTATCTCTTTCAAGGACAATTCAAATCTATACTAGTGTCTCAAATGCCACCAAAAGTTTGAGGTTTATGAGATATTTGTTCATTTGTCTCTGGCTGTTACATCTACAGATAAATGTACATTACAGGAATGCCTCTCTGAATTTTTTAAAGAAGAAGAGTTAAGGGATGACAACAAAGTTCTGTGCAACAGCTGTAAAACTAGAAAGGATTTTTTCAAAGAAAACGTATTTATGGAAACTGCCACCAGTACTTATAATACACTTGAAATGTTTTGCTTTTGATGGCAAACAAATAAAAAAAAATTGCACATTTATGTAGATTTTCCTTTGGAAGACCTCAATTTAGTAGAATTCACTTCAGAGAATAAAAGCAAGATTAAGAAATACAACTTATCATCAGTGTCAAACCATTATGGTAAAGTTCACTATGGACACTGTACTTCATACTGTAAAATTGCTGTAAAACAACACTGGATCAATTTTGATGACAAGATCAAAAAAGTCCCTAATACATTGGTGAAATCCACAGCAGCATACATCCTGTTTTATACTTCTTAAAGATCTACAATGAACACCAGATAGTCATTTCATTTCCTTATCGGTTGCTTTTAATGCTCTAGAATTCTTTCCACAGGCATGATCAATGAATATGGATTGAAAATCATGGACCCGCAATGTGTTTCTTTGTATGATGGATTTATGTCTTAATTTCATTATTGCTTGAGGTCTTAGTTAATCATGAAATCTTACAATTTAATCTAGTTAAGGTTCACCTGAAAGAAAAATCTCTCATCATATTAATGTTGTTTTTCTTTCTAGGTGTACTCATTTAACGACTTTCACTCTTTTTATTTTAACATCATTGCTTTATTTCTCTCAATTTAGGTTTTAAGATGCTGACATAATGATAATTTTTAGGTGGACTTTCTTCACAGTGCTTCTTGCCTATGATTGATTATCATAGAGTTGCTGTTATACAATAACTTTGTATATATACTGTTATACACTTATAGTAGAGTTTTCCATGTTTGTATTATGCATGAAATTCTCTTTCAGATCTCTCTGCTCTGCCATAAAACATTTTTTTTTGAATTTGAAATGATTTATCTAAACAGTTGCTGGCTATTACATTTTAAGGCACTTTTAGTTGATTCAGCTGAATTCTCTTTTCTTTTGCTCTATTTTGGATCCTTTCCAACAAATATTTTTTGGTATGAGTGAGTGTTATGGCCATATTTTTTTTGTGAAGTCTGTATGTGTATGTCTTGTTCAGTGTCTTTCTGTTTTGCATATTTTGTATATAGTTCCCTTTTTCCTAACTTTATCTTCCCCAATTTAGTCTTCCTTATCCTTCCTTCCTAGTCCTTAACATTAAATTCTCAGGATTCCCTTCACATGTGCAACTCATCTCTTTCACCTACAACTACAAGCCTCCTGATCTTGGCCTGAGGAAGAAATCCGTGACTGTTAAAGTTTTGTACCATGTTTGCTGCAAACCTGTTGGAAATGAATCCACCTGGAATTTGTGTCACAATATATCACCAGAGGAAAGATCCATGAATATGGATCTTTGGATCTCTGGATCCCAGTTAAACTGTGCTATCTAAATTTCTGGTTTTCCATCCACATACACAGTGCTATTGTTGACCGTTTCTACAATGGCTACCCCAAGATGCACCGATCCCAAAGGAAATGCAGAAGCCCAACCAACTCATGATGGCTTCAACCCGTTTTTCCAGATTCATCAAGTGTCTTTTGCCGGTCTTCTCGGAGTTCCAGATCCCTCATCTTTACAGATTGGTAATGGACTCTGTAGAAATTTCACCTTTTGTATTTTTCTTATAATTGTAATCCTTTGAATTTATATTTGGTACTACACTTCTTTTGACTATTGTAATTAATGTTTTTATATTTTAGTTTTTAATCTTAGGAATTGATGTTGTATTACATTAGGGTTTTGCTTTCTTGACTTTAGGTTAGTGGGTTAGATATTGTTGTCTATAATTTCATAAATGATATTTTGTCTGGTCTCAGGGTTTTTTGCATGGGTGCATCATAGGCAAAATACTAGGTTTATAGGAGTTTCCATCCATTTTGGATGGGCACTCAAGTTGTTTATTTACACAGGGAGGGTCTCTGCCTTAAACATTTTGTTTTGGTTTGTGACTTAAGCTCCCATCTATAAATAATCGACCTTATTGGTACATCAATTTCGGACATCATATGGACTTTAGCCTGGATTAAGAACTTGGATTAAGTTCAGAAGCCTATTGATCATCCTTGCAGTGTCCCCCACTATGCAGGGGGTATATGCTTCTTCCTCCAAAATAAGGGCCTAATTCAATGACCTCAAAGATGGGCTTTCTGGTCTACCTGGACTTGAATGAAAATGGGTTCGGGTAGATAGCATGAAGATAAGGCATTTGCCTCATATGCAGAAGGTCATTAATTCGAATGCCGGTATTTGCCAGGAGCGATTTCTGTGCGTGGAGTCAGGAGTAACTCCTGAGCACTGCCAGGTGTGACCCAAAAACCACCAGCACCAACAACAACAAATAAAGAAAAGGTGCTTCTTCTTGCCTGCTACACAACCTTTCTGGTGTCTCTTCGAAGGATCTAGGTACTCTTAGATTTATCTTCTCAGGAGCTTGTAGTTGATTCCTTGATACATGTTTCTGGTTTTAGACACCCTGTGTTTAGGTTAGAAGTTTTTCTTTATATTTTCCTGTGATGCTCTTATGCAAACAGCCACTCTTTTATTATTGACTAGTTTTTCCTTTAATAATTGTAGACAATATTGTTTGTTTACTAAAACCAAATGGGGGAATTGTGTATGGAAACATTTTATGGGATTATTATGTTACTGACCCTACCCTGATTGGTGATTGTGCCCTACCCTAGGGTGTGACCTGGCATTCTGCCCCCACCCTAGGGTGGTACCTGATTCTGATCCCACCATTGGGTGGTATCTGATCCCACCATTAGGTGGTACCTGATTCTGGGGGATAAAAACAAGGGTCTGTGGAAGGTGAGAGGCTTTTTGCTGGAAATAAGGCTGAGACTTTGGACTTCAGTCTTGTCCAGCAAATAAAGCTAATATTTCCACAAGCCTGACTGTCTGTGAGCTGTTTACCCGCTGTTTCACTTCAGAACTGTCGGCTGGACAGGGTGGCAGATGCATGCTTCGAGCTGGAGGGGAAAGACCTCATCCTCCATCCCTCCATCAGTCAACCTCTTCAGAGGCTGACTTGCAACACCATATGTCTTGGTTGTCACTGGCTGCCTCCCCTTATCATGAGGAGTAACCCTTAATCTACTTGAGCACTGCTTTTAAAAGACATAAGAAAAGTAAAGGAAGAAAAAGGGAAATGAAGCAAAAAAGAAAGAGAATAAGAGATAGAAAGAGAGAAAGAAAGAAAGAGAGAAAGAGAAAGAGGAAAGAAAGAATGAAAGAAAGAAGGAAGGAAGGAAGGAAGGAAGAAAGAAAGAAAGAAAGAAAGAAAGAAAGAAAGAAAGAAAGAAGGAAGGAAGGAAGGAAGAAAGAAAGAAAAAGAAAGAAAGAAAGAAGGAAGGTAGGAAGGAAGGAAGAAAGAAAGAAGAAAGAAAGAAAGAAGGAAGAAAGAAAGAAGAAAGAAAGAAAGAAAGAAAGAAAGAGAAAGAAAGAAAGAAAGAAAGAAAGAAAGAAAGAAAGAAAGAAAGAAAGAAAATAGGAAGAGCAAGGAAGGAAGAGAGGAAGGAAGGAAGGAAGAAAGAAAGAAAGGAAGGAAGAAAAAAGAAAGAAAAAAGAAAGAAGGAAGGAAGAAAGGAAGAAAAAGAAAGAAAGAAGGAAGGAAGGAAGAAGGAAGGAAGAAAGAAAGAAAGAAAGAAAGAAAGAAAGAAAGAAAGAAAGAAAGAAAGAAAGAAAGAAAGAAAGGAAGAAGAAAGAAAGAAAGGAAGAAGAAAGAAAAAAGAAGAAAGAAAAAGAGAAAGGAAAGAAAAAGAAAAAACAAAGAAGGGAGAAAGAAAGAAGAAAGGAAGAGAAAGAAAGAAAGAAAGAAAGAAAGAAAGAAAGAAAGAAAGAAAGAAAGAAAGAAAGAAAGAAAGAAAGAAAGAAAGAAAGAAAGAAAGAAAGAAAGAAAGAAAGAAAGAAAGAAAGAAAGAAAGAAAGAAAGAAAGAAAGAAAGAAAATAGGAAGAGCAAGGAAGGAAGGAAGGAAGGTAGGGAGGGTGGAAGGAAGAAAGGAAGGAAAGAAAGAAAGAAAGAAAGAAAGAAGAAAGAAGGAAGGGAGAGAAAGAGGGAGGGAGGGAGGGAACGTGGAAAATGAAAGAAAGCCTAACTAAGGTTACAGTACATTAACTCCCAGGCATATTCGCAAATTTCTGATAAATATGAATCCTCAGAATTTTTAATTGAAAAGACATAACTCAAGATTTTTTGTAAATTTCAAATCAAATTTAATTCCTGCTTTTGTATAATGAAGGAGCACAATATTTTATTATGTATCATTTTACTAAATGAGCAGTGTATCATTTTACTCAAAGGGCAATTGTAAACCTTTAAAAGTTGTAACGTCAATTTATATTATACTAGCCAATGTGAAAAATATCAATATAAAAGTATAAACTTTAAGGACAAAATTAATTTTAAGAACAGGATATTTTTATAACAGGTTAAAACAATCATAATTGATTCGTACATCTCAAGTTATATTTTTATTTAGGCACAAAGCTAGTCATAAATTTTCAAGTTTCCATAAAGTTTTGTACTGAGAATGGAAAGTATATGATGAGCAGTAAATTAATACATGGAAACATTAATAATTTTATACTGATATTAAAAAAGAGATGATTGTATAAAGAAATTTACTTTAAAAAGAGTTATATGGGCCAGAAGAATCCAGGTTCAATCAGAGCACCCCATCTGATCTCCAAAGCTGCCAAAAAGAATACACAAGTTCAGTGTAGAGAATAAGCCCTGAACATAGCTAAGTGTGACCCCCAAGGCAAAACACAATGTAAAAAATTATTTTATGAGAGAGTTGCTCCTACAGATGACACAAATTGTAACACATTGTTTACAATAATGATAAAATATGTCAATGAATCTCCACGAAAACATCTACTTTTTTTTTCTTCTTCTTTAGCTCTCTTCCTCTTCTTTCTTCTAAATTTGTTGTTCTTCTTTTGTTCATACTCAGTACTACTCAGTGCTTGTGGACCTACGGGCTTAATCTTGGCTCTATGGAGAGATATCTTTTGGTGGTACTCCGGGATTATATATGCTGCTGGAATCATTCCAAGGTCAACAGAATAGAGATTCAATGTCTTAACCTATTTACTATCTCTCCAGACTCCAAACAATAAATCTTAAGAACAAATTTGTGTCACTTATTTTTTCTATATTTATATTTTATAATTGATCTTTAAAATACTTATGGTTCATTTTGACTCTTTAATTAGCAAAAAATATTTTGATGTGTATATGCTCTGCAATTTTGGAAAAATTCTAACTGCATTTAGAAAGGTTTTATCATGCTAAACTAATCTAGGATGCCCAGCTATGCAAGATCCTTCTTGCAACTTGTATATTTTCTACTTGAGTATTTAATAAAATGTCATAAATTGCTTATGAGCTTTCTATAATTTGGGAGAAGATAAATTTAATCAGAACATCCTTTTTGAGATGTTATATATAATACTATTTTTAATCTCTTTATAAAATAATTTTTCCACTCCAAACTTGCACATACTTGCATATAGTTTTAGGTAGAAAAATGATCGTTAAATATGATATATTTTAACTACATTCTTTTGGCTTTGAGGCTAGACTTATTACAATAATATTTATAAAAGTGTGGGTATTAAATGCTAACAAAGCAAACAATAAAAACTTTATAAACACTAAAACTGAGCAGAAATTAAGACCGCTGTGCACCAACTAACATTATAGCTACATTTTCCTCATCTCCTGCTGCCGTATGCAATGAGAAAATCATGTTATTAGATAATAGTGCTCTGTTGATCAACTGAACAATATGAGAAGTCCATGATTCTATTTAAAAAACATAATATTCAGGTTTATTCGAATATTTCTAAACTGTGTTCATTATATTTTTATTTCTTGTAATCTCTGTGCTTCATTAAAAACAATCAAGTTTGGTCATAGTAGGTTAATTAGAGAAAATTCTAGTTATCTTTCAGATACTTTTTTGTCAATATCAGTTGGTCAAAATGAGACAACGAATATGTGGAAACTGGCCAACCTCTCTGTTCAGAGAAATGAATTGGATGTAGATAATGGATATTCAACAGGCTTTGTAAAGCAAAAAAATACCAGTACAGTTGATAACATGCACTAGGAAAATATTTTTAAATCCCATGTATGACACTTAGATTATAGTTTTTTAGTTCTGAAAATGAACTAATATTTCAATTCTCATTCATTTTATACTGATATTCTAATATTTTCTATTTCTATACATTCTCTTCGACTTACATAAATTTTCTAACTTGTTCCTAAAATTTTAGTAATATTGAAGTGCTGTGTGCTTTTTATAAATACTAGAATCTTTAAGTGTCAATTTTTGTTATATAATACATGACTGCTTCTTTATCACATAATCTAAACTATGAAAACACTTAGATATTTAATAATATTTTGACTTAAAATACTTTTAGATGTATTCTAAAATAAAAATCACTTTAAAGTATCTCTAACAATTTATATTTTTTTTCACTTCAAAGTTAGCATCGTTAATTAAAACCTGCATATTGACAGTTGTGCAAAGAATGTTCAATGGTTGCTTATACTATTTCATGACATGAAATATTACTCAACCATAAGAAAAAATTTAGTTTCTTATGAAAACATGGATGGTACGGAGGCAGTAATAGTAAGTGAGAAAAACCATAAGGAGTAAGATAAATATATTGAATAAGCCACTCATATATGATTTATAAAATTAAAGTACAGAAATATTCAAGATGTTGGAACAAACTCTGGGATGCAAAAGACAGAACTATAGTTCCCAGAGTGAAGCTTTTAAAGAGGAGGGTATTGATGCTTGTGGTAGTGGGATATTAGTGTCTTGGTTGAAGTGAATTATGTATGTCAAAGAACATGAGAAAGGGAATTTTGCATTTAAACACACAAAGTCATATATAAGTCAATGTCCTAATTAAAAAAAAAAAACAGCTATGTAACATTTAAGTCTTTATTTTTGGTTTGTTTTCTTTGGGGCACTACCTAGCAGTGTTTAGGGGTTACTCCTTGCTCTGAACTCAGGAATTAATCCTGGCAGCATATGGAGACTTTATGGGTTTCAGGAGATTAAACCCAGGTTAACTGTATGCAAAGCAAATGTCCTACCTGTTGTATTAGCACTCTACCCTCCTTATGTGTCTTTTTAATTAGGCTAAGAAATACTAGTTAGTAAAATATTAATTCTGGGAGTTTATTGTGTGTACTTTAATTTATTTTTAGGTAAGTTCATTCTAGCTCCATTTTCTTAGGAGTTTTTATTTTTAGAATCTTATAAAAATTAATTTTCTATATCCATTGATATGCTCTATGATTTTTTATCTTTCCTTTAAAGCTAATTAAGTCACTTACTATATTTATATATATAGAACCATATTTTTGTTTATGGGGTGAATTCCTTTTGATTATGTTATATGATCCTTTGAAATGTATCATTACCAAGATTTTGTTGAGAATAATATCGTAATTTTCTTTTTTTGTTGTTTTATGGGGGTGCACACCCTGTGACGCTCAGGGGTTACTCCTGTTAATTCACTCAGAGATTGAACCTGGCTGGGGGACCACATGGGACACAGGGGGATCAACTGCGGTCAGTCCTAGGTCAGAGTGTGCTAGACAAATATCCTACCACTTGTGCTACTGCTCCAGCCCCTGTAATTTTCTTTTTTACCATTATCTCTGCCTGCTTTTAGTATTATATAAGTGATACTATACTTATAAAAGATGCTAGAAATATTTTCTATCTTTTTCTGGAAGAGAATAAAAGTATATTTAAAAACTATGGTCGTAGAAGCTGTGATAGAACTTGATAATGAACAAGTCTGGACTTAGGTTTCTTTTGAGGATTTTGTTACTCTCAATTTTTTTATAATGGATATGTTGAAGTTTTCTGTTTCTGTATTTATATTTAGTAGATTATATGATTCTAAATTTGCAATAGATTCTCTATTTTAGTCAATAAAGTTGCTCATTATAATATTTTATTATCTTGTAACTTTTTCTATTTGTTATTCTCTATAGGAGTTTTCTCATTTTTCTTGTGAGTATAGATAAAGGTATATCACTCTTATTCTTTAAATAAAGGACATTAGTTTCATTTATCATTTAGAATATTTTATCATTGATATTTATGTTATTAATTGTTATTGTCATTTATCAGTATTTTATTTCTTCTTTTGCGAATATGTTGCTTTTTCCTTGTTTTTTAGAATATAATCTAAGGTATATAATGAGTGTTTTCTTGTTTCCTAACTTTAGTCTACATTGATATGGATTTTCTTCTTAGTAAAATCTTTATTTTTCCATAGATTCTTGTAGATTGTGTCTTCATTTCATAAATAAAATTTATGTTTTTATATTCAAGGCTTACTCTTATATCTGTGCACAAGAATTGCCCATGGATATCCTGAATGTGGGGGTGCATTTTTTGGTTTTGAGGAACAGTCCAGGTCAGTTCCAAAAATGGCAAAAACCCTATATCTTCTATGTTTTGAGGAGTCTTTTTATCCCCTCTGATTTTCCTTATGACTTAATAATCGTTCAAGTCTATGTTGTCTAGTTTTCAAATGTTTATGTTTCCACAGCTGCCTTCAGATGGTTAATTTCTGCATTAATGACACTGTAGTATAAGAGATAGACCCCTTTTCTGCCCGCACGACTTTTTAGCTGCTAGAATGTCAAAATAATATTTATACTAGAGAATCTTTTATGTCCAGTGCAGAATAATGTTATTAACCTTTGGAATATGGAGGGTCACATATATGTCTACTAAATTAAATTATTCTATTATTCCTACTTCTTTAAAATAGTCTAATTTTTTATTTAGGACCCACCTTTTTTTAAGTTTTGGTGTTGTAGATCTGTCCAGTGATGATAATGAAGCATTAAAGTTTCCACAGTTATTAAGGTGCCCTATGTATTTTCTCAGATGTATTAGTAGTTTTATATGACTTTATATATATATACATATATATATGCATGTATATCATATAGAGCAAATCCCCCTTGTTTCATTAATCATGTAATCAGTATATGTTATCTATCACTATCATTACCTTTTAATTAGAAAAGTATTAGGTGATACAAATCTGGCTTTGTTTGTTTTGAGGTCACACCCAGCAGTGCTCAGGGGTTACTCATGTCTCTGCACTCAGAAGTCACTCCTAGTAGGGTCTGAGGACCAAATGGGATGCTGGGGATTGGATTGAACCCATGTATGATCCGGTTTGGCCAAGTGCAAGTCAAAAATGCTTTACCACTGTACTATCAGTCTGGTCCCTATTTTTTCTCTTTCTTTTACTTTTTTATTATTTTTTTTTTAGCATTTACCTACATTGTTAGGCTGCTGATCATTAAGAGCTTATATTTATGTAAGAATTCAAGTGTTTCTCTTGCAAGAATGAAAATAGGCTTTTTACCCCAAATCAATCCCACCACTCCCTATCTTTTAATAGGGGAGTTCAATCCACTGAAATTCACTGACATTCAAAGACATTACAGGCTAAAATAATGAATTGACACTTTCTCTGAGAATTTTGTGTTTCTAAAGTGTTAACATTGTTTTGAGACATTTCCTCTTTTTTCCCCTGCTTCTATTTTGATACTGGCCTTTATGTAATGCACATAGTTCCTGTTGTTTTTGTTTATGTCTTTTAATTATTTAAGCTTTATGCTTACCATGTAGTTTCCCCACAGAAGTTAGGCTTATTTACTTTCTTAATTTTCAAGTCTTCAAGTATATAAATTAGTCTTGTGTCCCCTTAAATACTGTACTCCTTTCTTTAATTTTATTACTTTTATATATCTTACTATTTCCAAATAGTGGCTATTTTTTTAACAGGAAAATATTCATCATTTCTGCACTAATATTTTAGGGCAATGTGAATATTTTTCACTGTTGTCTCAGAGTGAATTTTTCACTCTCCAATCTGAGTGTTAACTGAGCAGATTAGAAAATATTTGGTTGAATTTTCTTTTGTTCAGTACTTTGAATATATCATACAATTTCTTCTTTGTATAGTTCTATTTTAGAACTCTCTATAACCATTAAGAGTGGCTTCTTTTATTCTGATTATTATTTTTATTTTTTCAAAAGTCTAGTTTTATTTTATTATTCTTATTTTAATTACAGTGAGTGGATTGTGGTGTTTTTCTGCTTGGGATAATTTTCTTTGGAAATTCTCAGGCTTCCTATGTAAGTCATATGCCTCCGTTTTTAGTGTGAGGAAAATACTTGTCTGTTATTAATTTTACTAATAGTTTCCCTTTCTCTTCTCTACTCTGGTATTTCTATCAGGTGAAGTATTTTTTAATGTAAATGGTGTACAATGTATCTCTTAAGCTCTTTTCAATTTTTAAATCCTTCATAATTTTTATAAACCTTACCGTGAGGTCAGTGATTTGAATATTGTTTTCTTCATTTCTGCTATTGTGCTACTTACTGAGCCCTTTTGTTTTTATATCAGTGAACTTTTTATGTTTTTTATAAAAATGAGAGCTTACAAGTTGCCAGTTTCATTGACTTCCACATTTCTTTGACCATCAACATGATTGTCCTCCTCAAGCTATTTAGAAAATTCTGCTGTAGTTGTATAGCTTTCTGGACTTTAGTTCTATTCTTTTCTATAAATCAATGTAGCTGAATCAATAGAATAGAATCATTACAATAGAATCAATGTAGCTGAATTGATTCTACATTTTGTTGTTCATTTTTTCTGGTTCTCCGCAGTGAGTAATGTTGGAACTCTCATTAAGGACTGGCCCTAATAATGATCAAAGGCTCATGTTTGCAGATCACTCTTTGAATCTACTTAATTTTCTGACAACCACAGATGTTCCTTTCACCAGCTTCAGCGACCCTGTGACCACAACTATAGAATTTGGACTTGTGCAAAGAATGTCAAGAATAGTTATAATTTATGTTCTTTTAACTTGAAGGGTGGGTTTAGGAGGTGCAGTGAGAAATGCCAGATTTCAGATATAAATGCATAAGAGTCAGTAAAGAGCTTAGCAGATGGATAAGTATCTGGGTATATTTCCATCTACCTAAATATATGCTGGCTATCCTCTTAGGTCAGGCCAACCTGGGATGCATCTATAACCTGGATTCAACTTGGGTGCCTTTAACTGTGGCTTTTTTGGTTTCAAGCAAATCAGGGAATCCATTACTTCCTTTTATCTTTTCTACTCTCTCTCCTAATCTCCAAATATTCAAAGATGTGCCATGGTAAGATTCAGACAAAAAGACTAAAGCTATCAATCCCCAACATCTGCAGACTTTCTGTACTCAAGTTTTCAAAGTAGGCATTTGTCTAGGGTTAGATAAATTTATTTCCACGATTCTCATAGCTTATTCAAAGCTATGTTAGATCTACATGTGTATTTTGTACTTAGGCCAATTGATCTAGTGTAGTGCTTTAGCCCTAGTTCTTACTCTTAGTTCAAACTTCCTCCCAAAGCAATGTAAAAAAGCTGTGCCTTCACATTATTTTATCACACTCCCTGGTGGCAAAGCTGCTGGAGAACTTGCTGCTCTCCCTGCCTTTGAGCATCAACATCATTTGATTTCTGCATTGGGGACTCTCCCTGTCACTTTGAATACCTACTTACAAAAAGGTTTGGTCAGTGTAGAATTAGGCTATTTTACTAGGTATAATTCTGTGCCCCTTTATTTAGTGTTATTCTCTTTCTATTACCAGATCATAAGAAGTGGGTCTTAGCCCCTAGCTAGAATGCTA
This sequence comes from Suncus etruscus, assembly GCF_024139225.1. Lineage (NCBI taxonomy): Eukaryota > Metazoa > Chordata > Mammalia > Eulipotyphla > Soricidae > Suncus > Suncus etruscus. The sequence continues at coordinate 124,976,379 of NC_064852.1, forward strand.
TTTCCCTCAGGTGAAGAATATTTGTTATCAGGAGTAAACCAGGATTCCTGCTATCCCTTAATTTTCATCAGTAATGACACGTAGCGCCAGGAACTTCTTTGATATGTAAGAATTTAGAATTCCTTTTATCTTCCAACTCCTAACTGAAACCTATTCTATTCTAAGGTTACAAACCACCTAAAGTTATGTATATTTGTTCTAAAATCAAACAATGTACATTGCATATTCCTTTCATGTTATGACTGCCTCTTTTCTCCCTTTATATACTCCCTTGCCTGAAGATTAAATTTGTCACACTTCTGCCAGAAATGTGTTGACCCCACACATACTGCGTGTGGTATCATTATTTCATATTTCATATTCGTCAGTTTCATGTTCCTGCTTATTCCCAGTGAGGATTTACGGACCCCACTAAGGTCTTTCTGTGGATGCAGCTCGCCTGAGGCACTACATCTTGTTATTCAACCATAGATGGTTAGAAGAGCTCAAGAATTTATCCATATCTTCCAGGTTCTCATGTTTAGTGGCTAAGGATTTCTCAAAGTAGTGTCTGATTACCCTTTGAATCTCTGCAATATCTATAGTTATCTCCCCCTTTTTATTTCTAGTACAAGTTATCAAATTTTCTTTGTAAGTTTTGGCAATGTTCTATCATTCTCGTTTATTTTTTCAAAGAGACAACTTCTACTTTCGTTGATTTTTCATATTGTTTTTTGGATTTTCACTTTACTGATGTCTGCTCTAAGCTTTGTTAATTCTTTCTGTCTCCCTATTTTTGGCTCCTTTTGTTGATCATTTTCTAATTTTATAAGCTGTGTCATTAAGCTATTCAAGTATGCCCCTTCTTCATTCTTGATGTGTACTTGCAGAGCTATAAATTTTTTCCTCTCAGAACCACATTTGCTGCATTCCATAGATTCTGATGCTTTGTGTCTTCATTGTCATTTAATTCCAGGAAATTTTTTATTTTCTCTTTGATTTCATCTCGGACCCACTGGTTGTTCAGTAGCAGGCTATTTAATTTCCAGATGTTAAGGTTTTTCTTCTGTGTCCCTTTGAAGTTCACATTTAATTTCAGAACCTTGTGGTCACAGAAAGTAGCCTGCAAAGTTTCTATCCTCTTGATTTTATGGAGCTAGCATGTGATCTCTCATGGAGACTGAACCATGTACATCGGAAGAGAATGTGTATCCAGGTTTCTGGGATGGAGTGTCCTGTATATATCTACTAGGTCTCTTTCTTCCATTTCTTTTTTCAAGGCTAGTATATTTTTGTTGGGTTTAAGTCTGGTTGACCTATCAAGTGTTGATGGGGCTGTGTTGAGTTCTCCCACAATTATTGTGTTATTATTAAAGTACTCTTTCAAATTTTTTGTAATAATAGATATTTTGCTAGTCTCCAATTGGGTGCATACATGTTTAGTAGTGCAAGTTCTTTTGCTGCACATAGTATGAAGTGTCCATATTTTTTCCTGCTGCACATAGTATGAAGTGTCCATATTTGTCCCTTACAACTTTTCTGAGTAAAAAATTTGTGTCGTTTGATATTAATATGGCAACCCCAGCTTTTTTAAGTGTGTTGTTTGCTTGAATAATTTTCTTCCAGCCTTTTTTTTTTTTGAGTCTATGTTTGTTCTGACTATTTAGGTGTGTTTCTTGTAGGCAGCAGAAGGTTAGATTTATCTTTTTGAACCATTTATCCACTCTGTGTCTCTTAATTGGTGTATTTAGTCCATTGGCATTGAGGGAGATGATTGTAATGTGTATAAGTTTGGTGTGTCTGTTGTTCTGTCTTGTCTTAAAGGAATCTTTTCAGTTTTTCCTTGAAGGATCCCTTTGCATATATAAAGTTTCTGAGCTGTTGCTTATCTGTAAAACTATGTATTCCTCCTTCAAATCTGAACAGGAGTCAGACTGGGTGCTTTATTCTAGGTGAAGCATCCATTTCATTCAGTCTTGTCACAATATTCCACAACTGTCTTTGGCCTTAAAAGTTTCTTGTGACATGTTTTCTGTAAATCTTCAGGATGCTCCTTTGAGTATAATTTCCATTTTTGATATTGATGCTTTCAATATCTTATCTCTATCTGTGGGATTCATCTTTGTGACTAGGATGTCATGGGGTGTTTTTCTTTGGTTCTCTTTTAGGATGGTGCTCTGCGGGCATGCAGGATTTGATTGCATGCAGACTTTAGCTCTGGAAGTTTCTCTATGATGATTTTTTTGACTGTTGAGTCATCCTGGGTATCTCCTTATCTGGTTGGTATCTTTTGGGTCATCACAGCTATCATCTTCATTCTCTGTGCATGATATTTGCCTGCAAGGTTTTCTCCATTGTTACCCTTGTAGTATGTTTTTTCTGCATGTTATGCTGGGGTTCATTAGGTAGAAAGAGCATGCAGCCCTAAAGCAAAGTATAGACACTCTCTTCTGGAACCTCTAGGAGAACCTTATGAGACAGAAGATAAGAGAAACAGACAAAACTGATAGGTTCCCTCATTCTCTCTCATTTGCCAATTTCACAGCTGAGGCAGATCAGTCCTCCATTCACAAAGGAGCCACCTCTCTCCCTGGTGCCTCTGGTAGCAGGTTTTCACTCACTCTTTCTTGGCCTTTGGGCCTGAGCCTTCCATGAGACAGTATTGCTGAGCCCTTCCTGGCCCTCTCAAGAGACCTTTTGGAGTCAGAAGAGAATCATGCAAAGTTGACAGGTCCCCTCTATTCTCAATTTCTTAATTTGTTTCATATATCTGTATGTAAAATATTTCTTTTTTGTTGTTGTTTTTTAGTATAGAATATATGCATAGTAATAGAGTGATAGTACAGTGAATAGACTTGTATACTGCCTTGAATATTGCCGACCTAGGTTCAATTCGTGCATCCTATATTGCTCACAGAGAACTGCCATGTGTTATTTCTAATTGCACAGACAGGAATAAGCCCTGAGTACCTCTGGGTGTGGCTCCCAAAACAAGAATAAAGAAATAACTGCCCAAAATCAAACAAAACAACCAAAATTTTACAAATTAAGTATATGTGCATTAATCAATAGGGATCTAGTTTCCTAAACTTTCTGAAAATGTCACTCTTGTTACACTTATAATGCAATTTAACATACTTTATGTTATAGTATAAATGTCATGTTTATTCTTTTTCCTGGCCACATATGCTTTAGTCTAAAAAAGTTTTGTATTCTTTGAAGAGTCACATTCTACACTAAATTTAATTTTGAAACCACTATAGACTACTTTATGATGGAATATGGCCAATTATATATGTTTCACCAGAATTGTGATTAAAAACTTACTGCTTTTTAGCTCTGGATTGAAGTCTTCAGGAAAAACTTCAGTTTCAGCAGTAAGCCACTTAATATTTAAAATTTCCAGGAGGATTACAAATAAAAAACACTGCCATTCATTTTATATTGTTTTTTTATTTTCTTGTTTTAATAAGAATTATCTTAATTTATGAAGACTTTTATAATATACTTATTCATATCTTTATAATGCTAGGAACACAAAAACATATATTTTACTTTAATAGAAAAATTAATTTCAAAGGATAGGTTTCTATGTAGTGAGCCTTCAGATAGTAACATGTAATATTTTATGATATTGAATATGGTGTACTTCATTATAGTTTCAGAGAGCAATAACGTTGTTGATGTCATTTTTGGTGAGGATGTTGCACTGGTGAAGGGGGGTGTTCTTTTTATGAATGAAACTCAATTAAATCATGTTTATTATAATCATGGTGCTAAAAGACATTATGGGAAAAATAAAAAGTATTGTTGATGTCAATATGCATTTTTCTCTTCATTTCTGCCACTTTTTTATCTTCTACATCTTTACTAATTCTAAATGGACACCAGCCTTGAGTATTTAATTATCATGAGACACAAATTTAACAACTATATGCTAAATAAATTATTTCACATAAGACAATAAGAAGAATATTGAAAAGATTAATTTTTTCCTAATATTTGTTGCTTGGCTACATGCAGTATCATTCAGTGGCTTCTCCTGGCTTTGCGTTTAGGTCACTAAGTTAGGACTGAGGTCCTCTGTAGGTTCCAAAGACTGAATGAGGTAAGGCAAGTGCCATTCCCGGTTCCATCTCTGATATATTAAATCATATTTAAAAAAATATTTTCAAATTCCTTAGTTCCTAAATTTAATGTTCTGTTTAAAAATTTACCTATTCATGAATTTGTCGTTACCTTGTAAAAATTATACTTACCTATGTAGTTGGCATGAAAACTACTGCTTCTTTCCTATCCCAGAAAAGAATTTTTGCAGGTTTTATATCTCTGACCAATAAAACACACCTTAAATTTTAAGGAGAGCCTATAAATAACTCAGAGAATAGTTTGTTAATAGTTGTATTTCTCTCAGTGAATGTAACTTCTTAAATTATATAATATATATTATATATTATTATAAATTATATATAATTATATATATAATTTATTTATATTATATATATAATTTATTTATATTATTTATTATATATAAATTATATATTATAAATTATATAATATAATAGATGATAAATATTATCATATTTTCTCCTCAAATTCTTCAGAAAAGACAAGTTTTTATATGTTTATAGATATTCCAATCATCTTTGTTCCTTAGTTTCTTAATTTTGAAGTGCTCTTTAAAAACTAGGAGACACTCTGGTACTTAGAATGACATTGTTGCTAACCATAAGTGATTTAGTGCTGAGCAAACAATCTGAAAAATTGCACAATTGTGATCACATTAAGTATTTTTACTTGCATATAGATTCATTATTATAAAATAAAGCTAGAGCTGATCCCATGACAGTATACTCCAAGGACGGAGAAACCCCATATTTCTTAGGCCAAGTGAATTCCTTTTAGAATGACCCCAATATTTACTGTGCCAGGGCAGGAGGGAAAAAAAAAACAAAAATACAAAAACCACAAAACCTTGGTTATTTCATATATACATATATTTTTCCCTTCATTTATTATTGTTATTATTATTTTTATATACCTATCTATTTTGGTCGATTTCTCTGTTTGGGTGTGACTACTGAAATCGTGGTCCCCAATTATACTTATTTTTTTTTCTCTCTTCTTTTCTCTTCTTTCGTTATGTGCTATGCCATGTTTCTTATTTCAAGACCATGGCGTGTTTTTGGTTTGTTTGTTTGGTTTTTGGTTGTTTGTTTTGCTTTGTTTTTCATCTGTTTTTTTTTTGTTTTTGTTTTTGTTTTGTTTTTTTTTTTTTTTTTGGTGCTTACCGATATAGATGGAGTCCCCACTGGATAATTGACTCTTTTTTTTTTTGGTACTGGTGGAGTGTTTCAACTTCTTTTTCTCCTTCATCTCCCAAATCGATGATGAGAGCCTCTAGAAGGATTCCATCCATTTTTGGAGTATTAGACTCTTACCCCAGTTTATTTATCTTCTCTTTTTCAGGCAAAATCATGCAACTTGAATTAGCTAGTCCTGCCTACAATTAGAGGGGGAGATAAGGGAGGCATTAAGACCAAACATGGGCAAGACTACTAAGTAGTGGGTTGGATACAGAGGGGACCACATATTCTAGCCGCCCTGGGGGTGAGGGAAGAGGAAATGGGAGGTAGGACAAAAACGGAGGTGTAGGGAGGACAAATTGGTGATGGGAATCCCCCCTGATTTTATGTAAATATGTACCTAAAATGTTATTGTCAACAATATGTAAGACACTATGATCAAAATAAAAATTATATATATTAAAAAAAAAAAAAAAAAAAATAAAGCAGTGATAGGCATCATTAAAATGAGAATACTAAGCTGAAAAAATAAAAAGTGAAAGAAAAATACTATTGTAATGCTTTCTCATATACAACCAATTCATTGCAAAAAAGTAATAAAATCTTGCAATATATACTAGTAGAGTGAATAAATTGTTTTATGAAAATTTGTATACATTTTAGTTGAAAATAAGGGCATTGGCATATTTTACATTTACTTATTTGTACTACAAGGGTATAAAGAAAGAAAAATTGTATAGACATAATGTAGCAATAGCTGATGCTTTAGTCATATTTATATTTACTCTTTTGTCTTTATAGAATACTATGATCTCTATTTACTCCTTAGCTTTCTCTGATTTTGAATATGTCGATTTTTTATGATGGGAAAGATACATTTTTTCAACAGCTACTTTGAACTAAAATACATTCATATCTTCCTCTAGTGTTAGATTGTAATTATAGTGTAAAGATGAAGAGTAGATGGTCAAAATATCGATTCGTTTTAATATGATAATTATTCATTAAACATTCTCTATCTGTAAGACCCTTAGGGATATTCACAGATAGTCAAAGAATGTTCTCTTTTCTCAAATTGTATGAAATAATGAGGGAACCAAATACATAATCAAAACCATTCATTAAAATACATAAATAATCTTATTAGTTTCATACTTAGCTGAATATTTCAAAACTCAGAAGCAATACTGTGTATTTACAATACCCTAGCTCCTTCCAGTTTTATTTTTAAGGCTCCCATTTCTATAAGTTGTTTTCTGCTACATATACATCTTCTTTTACTGTTAAGGTAGGAAGTTTTCTGCTACATATACATCTTCTTTTACTGTTAAGGTAGGAAGTTTTCTGCTACATATACATCTTATTTTTACTGTTAAGGTAGGAACACTGGTAAAAATTGAAACAGATACGCTGGACTGAGCATGTAATTAGTGATTTATACATTGAGTATCACTAGACAAATATAAATATATTCAAAAATATAATTATATTTTTATATTCTCACTACTATTTTTATAAATTTCATTAATAACAATTTAAAATCTTAAGCACTCTTAGCAGAATTATTCAAATTTATTTTATAGAATTATTCAAATTTATTTCATAGAGACACTTGGCCACATATTACATTTCGTGTCATCTTTTAAGGATTTAAGTATTTATTTTTATTTGTTATTGTACAAACATAAAATATCATACAAATATAAAATGAGACCAACATTCTCTATTATAATCTAAGATATTATACTCACATTAGTTCTGTCATAGAAATTAATTAATCTATCAAATAAATCAAACTAATAGTTTCAGTATTATTTTTTGTGTATATGTGATGGAGAGAAGACTGTGTCACACCCTGCTGTGATTGGGCCTTACTCCTGACCTTGTGATCAGGGATAACTTTTGGTGAAACTCTGAAATTGAACTCTGAAATTATGATGCCTTGAATTAAACTTCGTTTAATTCTGCTGAAAGCAAGGCAATGGCCTTAACTGATATACTATCTCTCTACCCCATACTTTTTCTATTCTTAATAATACAATTTATTTGAGTCTTATTCTCATGATCTGAAAAATGAGAATATTGGAAGTAACAGCTACAGTAATTTATTATTTTTAAATAAACCTATATAGAACAATGAAACATATAAAGCTATTATTTCTACTAAGTTTTAAAAACTAAAATTTTTTGATATTCCATATGAAAATGGTCTTACACAAATTATTGAGGAAACTTGTATTTCTATCCTGACCCAGCAGTAAATAGAAAGTCTTTCTAGTCCACCAGTTTGGTATCAGTAGAAACCTAGTAGAGAATATGCTTTTTCCCAAAATCCAGTCATAAGACTCCTCATTAAGAAATTGGTAGGTGCCAACCAGGGAGCTGAACTCCATGCATTTGCACAGACACAGAGATCCAAAATGTCAGAGATTGAATGAGAAACTTAAAATTCTATGCTTGTGGCAGTCTCAAGACTAAGCCACCCTTTTATTTGCTGGAAAACTTTCAGATAAAGTTAGAAAAGGACACTTAAATATCTTAACAATATATGAAAGTGTCTTGAGTAATGAAGTTCGGTAATAATGTAGTAATTTCCCAGAAATTATTGTTTCAGCTTAATAAGAAAAGATATAATACCAATAGAAAGAGAAAGAGATTTTTCTGAAGTAGAAATGTCAAAATTTTTTAACTGACTTGAAGTATAATTGGTAGGGAAGGATGTTGAGAAAGTGAAATCAAAAGTGACTGTATAATTGCTAACCTGAGTAGCTGGGTGAATAGTAATATTATTAAGTGAAAAAGATGAGGCAGGCAGACGAGCTTGCTCATGAACCAGGGCATGAACAATGACATAACAGAGATTCTTAAATTAGCATTATTGAAGAAATATCAGTGTGCAACATCATAAAAGTTTCTAACATATAGCATTATGATTCATCATTTTTATAGAGTAAAACCCAGCCATCATTAAAAGTTTAGATGACATACATCACCATGCAATTTGTGACTTTTGACATTTCCTTTCTATTGAGGGTTCTCCCTGACACCCCATGGTTTCAATTCACACCTAAATGTCAATGTCATCAAAGGCCTTTCTAGATTAAGAGATGTGAATATCAGAAAAGTGTGGGTGAATATGGCTCTAAAAATCTAGGAAGACTAAATTTAAACTGTAATAAAAATCTTTGCTAGGTACTGACATACAAGTAGGAATTGAAATTATAAATTGAGAGTGGGAACCTCAAAAAATCAAAGAAACTTGAGATGTCAACAACACTCAGAGACTAGTAGAAGGAAGGAGAAATATGAAGACAGATTTAGAAAAGTGTCAGCAATATAGCGCAATCAAAATAATATAGTTTCCTGGAAGCCAAAGAAGTTGTTCAAATAGAAAATGATCATTAAATCTATACATAGCTTACAAGTTTCAAAATATCCCATTAAGTTTTGAACTCCAAGATAATTTAGGAATGTTTGGGTGTAATTCGAATGTAGTGATAAGAATAAAAATCCTGTCATTTTCAATGAGAAATGGAAGTGAGCAAAGAGAAAAAAGGAGGAAGGGAAGTTTTTACAAGTGGAAGCAGAAAATAGCACAGAATAAGAATAGAGGAATAGAGCAGATAGTAAACAAGAGAAGCACGAAAATTGATTTTGAGATATTTAAAAAGATTCCCATCCAGAGGCAGAAACAAAATGGGGAGGGGGAGGATCATATATCTCTCGATATATTTACAAAACAGATTCATTTTAACCAAAAAGCTTTAAGCTGGCTTTTTTTTTTTCTATAGTGGATTTGAATATAAAAGCAGTAGGCTTACCAGGCACTGCAGGCTCTCTCTCTATAAGAGTTTTCATTGACACTGGCAGGCACAAGGGGAACCAGCTGTTGGTGTAGGTAGATCATTTTAAAGTCTTTTTAAAAAAACCTCATGGATAATTCTAAGTTTCTGTGCTTCAGACCATGAGAATTCCCCCAAGTGTTTATGCAAGAAAATTATACATCATTTGTATATAGAATTACCAGCTGCCATACAGAATTTCTTTTATGATGTATTTTGTCAGTGAATTAAAGAAACCAAAGTGTGTTATGCAATTGGTTATTGCAGCTTTTATACAAAATGTAAAAAGAAAAAGATGACAAAGGCAAATACTGATATTTAGTATACATATTTTACCAAGTGTGTTGGTGGAACTGTCTTTGACTGTAATCTCTATGATTTGTTTACTATAAATGCTAATATATATATAAAATTATACCCTTAGCTAACAGATACACACTTATATTGCTATTTAGGTTTCTTAAAGATCCTTGTAAGACTTTTTAGTTGAGGCCCCTATCTTTGCCATTTTATGTTTGGATTTCCTCACCTCCAGAGTCTTTTTATTTTAAATAAATAAACACCATGATTACGAACATGTTTGTAGTTGGGTTTCAGTCATAAGAACATCCCACTTCACCAGTGCAACATTCCTACCACCAATGCCCTTTATATACTTCCTCCCCACCCCCAGCCTGTTATAGGAGACAGATATTCTATTTCTCTCACTCATTAACATTGTCATGATAGTTGTTAGTATAGCTATTTCTCTAACTGCACTCATCACTCTTGTGATTAGCTTCATTGTGGTTAGCTGGTCCTTCCAGCCTTCATCTCTATTGTCTCTGGGTATTATTACAATAATGTCTTTTATTTTTCTTAAAACCCATAGATGAGTGAGGCTATTCTGTCTCACTAGTTTTCTTCCAACTTATTTCACTCAGCATAAAAGTTTCCGTGTCCATTCATGTATAGGAAAATTTCATGACGTCCATGATGTACAAAATCTTTTAGAATTTTGTATTTCTTCACATTGGTGGATTTTTGAATTACAAGTTTAGAGTCAAAACACATAGCACATTAGGTAGACATCTATTGTTGTGCTCATTTTAAATCTGATTCTTTTTCTTAAGTGATATTATTTAGGGAAATTTACTGAATCCCTTGAGCCACACAATCAATATAACTCACACTTAATATAGAATGCTATTTTGAGGTTTAATTGGGAAAGACAGAGGTTAATATTTTCAAAGTACTTAGCATATTGTTTAGCATATAGAAAGGGCTTGAAAAATTATAGTTTAACTTTTTAGTTCTATTTTATTCTAATGACAGCAATCAATCGTGCTCCAATATACTCAATATAAAATAAATTAAATAATCTACATTATTTTATGAAGTATCTAAAATTGTGAATATGTAGTGTTTTCATAATTATTGTTCACAACTCCTGTGGAGAGTTACAAACCCTCATGTTTCTTTTCCATTTGGGGGGATTTGGTTGAGTTGTTTGTTTGTTTGTAATGAGGTCACATCCAGTGATACTATGCTAAGGTGATTGTATGGATTATTGAATATCAAACCTAGGTCAGCAACATGCAAAACAAGATCCTTCCGACTATTTTCTCTCCAAAACCTCATACTTCTTATTTTAAATTATTACCAAAAAACTGTGAATTAACATTTTTTGAAAGATATTTGTGATCATGTTTCAGGCAGAAAATATTATATCTCCAATTCCTTGACCAATTGTTTTAAATTGTTTTTGAGTTGTTTTAAGAGTTTTATGATCCACCAGTAAGAAGAGAATGTATAGTGGGTTTTGTTTGTTTGTTTTCATTTTTGGGCCACACCTGGTGACACACAGGTTCACTCATTGCTATGCACTCAGAAATTACTCCTGGCTTGGGGGACCATATGGAACAATGGGGAATTGAACTTCCTTCCTTCCTAGGTTAGATGCATGCAAAGAAAATGCCCCACCACTTGTGTCACTGCTCTGGCCCTGAGAATGTATAGTATGTATAGTTAGGTTGTTAACCTAAATTTTAATTGATGTTTTATTAAAAGTACATAGAACACTACAAACTACTAGCTAACCAGAAACACACATCCTTTTCCCTTTTTATATTATAAAAGTTGAAAATATGGAAATATATATGGCTCATTGGCTTATAAACAGCCTTTTAAATCAACCAAATCCTTAAACAAGGTGAAGCCTTAATGGTTCCCACTTCAAACCATTTTGTATGCTCCTAGAACTCACAGAGAATATTCCTACGATACTTTGCAACAAGAAGACAGAATTTCTAGTGTCAGGAATGACAGAATGCCATTTGAAGAGAGAAACCCATGGGTAATTTCATTTTCATTTACTAGTGAAGCAGAAAAAGCAACATGTTGTGTCAGAGTACGATGAAAATATTCGTTGGCAGTTTGAATTTTAGCCATTGGTAAAGGGAAAATATCTTGAAGCAGGTTGTCAAGGTGTAACTTCATATAGATAACTCTGGTTTCAAGTAGTCAAATTGTCTATATTTCAATATTTTCAGAAATATAAAGGCTTCCCAAACTTGAACCAAACGTTTCAGGGGATTTCATGCTCTTGTAAAATCACTTACTCTGAAACTTGACCGTTGAATCTGAAAATAAAATGTCTTCAAGTCTTTTCTTTGAACACTTGTTACTTTTTTGAATTTTATTAAAAATAGTAGGAAAACTTGGTGTTGGAAATTTGGGTTTCATGCCCCAAACTGCAGAGTTCCTGAGCACTGCTGGTTTGACTCCTGAGCAGAGAGCTGGAACAGTCCCTGAGTATTGGCCAAGTACTATATGACCCAAAATGCCCCTCTCCTAATGTTTGAGAAGTTATTTGTTTTTAATATACTAATTAAATGTTTTCAGTTGGAAATTATTCATTAAAATTATAAATGTTAGTTCTAAGTTTTTATATAATAATTAACAGAAATTATTATAAAATTAAGATAATTTCTCCATATCACTGCAAATTCCCAATGCCAGAGTAAAAATTAGATTGATGAACATAAAATTAGAAACATACACATATTCACATGCATATACATATAAAGCAGAATTAATTTTCACATGTTTTATCAATTTTAAACTCTATGTGAATTATGTAATTTTAATTAAATAAATGAAATACCCAATAATCAAATTTTAATTAGTTTTTAATATTGTGTAAAATTTACTAGGGCAGAGTAACTATTGTAAGTATGATTTAGTAAATAAGGAGAGTTGCTTAATATTTCTATTACATAGAATATACATAAATACTTGCACAAGAATTGTTAAAAGAAAACACAACAGAGTTCAATTACTAATAATGCCAAATTTTATACAAAGTAATTGTGCTAGATTATTTTCTTACAATCCTGTTTATTTAATTTTATAATGTTAATCTTATATTTTAATACCTGTGATTTTTGACTCACAGATTTTAGGTTTACGTTTCTATCATAATATAATTTTGGATTTATTTCTGTTAAAATGATTGTAGAGATCAGAGACAGTGGGGTCCTCAAACTTCTAAACAGGGAGCCAGTTCACTGTCCCTCAGACCTTTGGAGGGCTGGACTATAGTTTAAAAAAATCTATGAACAAATTCCTATGCAAACTGCACATATCTTATTTTATTAATAATAGGAACAAATACAGCATTTAAAATGAAAAAGTAAAGTTAAATCAACAAACTCACCAATATTTCAATGAAAACTGTGGGCCTGCTTTTGGCGGGCCATAGTTTGAGGACCTCCGAGTGGAGGAGTCTAGAGAATGGCACACATTCCACACAAGCGCATTGTGGCCCTAAGACATGTTGGCCACTAAGCAGGACAAAAAACACCCATGACTGAATAAATGTCCTCAACGGGCCACAAGAGGTCCTTGGGTGATAAAGCTTTAGGACCCTTGGCTACATGTGGCCCATGGACTGTAATTTGAGGACCTCTTGCTACAATGTATAGGGCACTTGCCCACTGAAGTTCAATCCCTGGCACCTCATGTGGCCCCCAAGGATGCCAGGAGTGATTCCTGAGAGCTGAAACAGTCGTAAGCCCCGAGTGCTGCCAATTCTTGCCTGTCCCCAAAATATCGTAGTCACAATGTAAAGCAATGCAAATGTTATTATGCATAATGGTATTTGTTTTCAGTTTTTCTATATCATTCAAATCTTTGCCTACATTGTCTTTTGAATGGCTTTATTACTATATTCGTGATCTATTTTTATACAAAAACTAACATTTACTGATAAGCCATATAGACTAACATTTACTGATAAGCTATTTAAACTAATGATTTCTCTTTAGCATATGATTAAATTTTAGATACAAAAATCCTTTCCAAATTAGAATTGATTCATTTACAACTTGTTACATCATTATCAACTAAATTTATGTAATATTTGAAATATTTTGTCAATGTTATATTTCAACAGTGTCAAAGCAAGTTTAAAAGGAATAGATGCCATGTCAAAATACTACTTTCTGTTCAATTTAGTTTTCCAAATCCATTACAAAATTCACTACCAATGGAAGCACTGCATTGTAAAATATATTTCTTAACGAGAGTTGAAAGTTGAAATTACTTCTAGTTTCAGTACTGAAAATGAATGTTCATTTAATAGGATTAAAACAACATTTTACAGCTCCATCTGCAGTACTATGTGACAAACTTTTCCTGTTTTTATTTCTCCATATATCACAGATGTGTAAGGATATCAGATATTTGTCCTTCTTTCTCTCATTTTGCTTTGTGTGATTCTCTTAGTTTAATCCAAGTTACAGAAAACTGAATTATTGTTTTTTCTTGTAATTGCATAGTTTTCTATTGTGTGTATATATATCCTAGCATTTTTTCTACTTTTGTTTTGTTGAATATTTGGGTTGTGTTCATAACCCCACTATTCTATTTAGTAAGTGCAGTGAGCATAGGTATGTCATTTAACTTTTTGTACCAATATTATTGTGTTTTGAGGGCTTAATGCTAATAAGTAGGATCACTGGGTCATATGGAATCTGTCTTAATATTTTTTGAAAAATTTCCAGAATGTTTTTCACACATACTGACCTAATAGTATTTACACCAAAAATCATTGAGGGTCCCCTTTTTACTACAAGCCGAACAACATTGTTTATTTTCAATATTTTTAATATGTGACATTTGACTGCTATGATATGATATATTTTGCCATGTTTATTTAGATATTTATAAGATATTCATAATAAGTATTCATGAGATTTTTCTCTTACATATTGTTCATATGTCTTCTGTATAAATGTTAATCTATTTTATGGGATTATTACATTTACTGTTGTTCTGAGATCTTTATATATTTTGAATATTCTTTCTTTGCCCTCCCTCCTTTCCTTCTTCCCTCCCTCCCTCCTTCCTTCCTTCCCTCCCTCCTTCCTTCCTTCCCTCCCTCCTTCCTTCCTTCCTTCCTTCCCTCCTTCCTTCCTTCCTTCCTTCCTTCCTTCCCTCCTTCCTTCCTTCCTTCCTTCCTTCCTTCCTTCCTTCCCTCCTTCCTTCCTTCCTTCCTTCCTTCCTTCCTTCCTTCCTTCCCTCCTTCCTTCCTTCCTTCCTTCCCTCCTTCCTTCCTTCCTTCCCTCCTTCCCTCCTTCCTTCCTTCCTTCCCTCCTTCCTTCCTTCCTTCCCTCCTTCCCTCCTTCCCTCCTTCCTTCCTTCCTTCCTTCCTTCCTTCCTTCCTTCCCTCCTTCCTTCCTTCCTTCCCTCCTTCCTTCCTTCCCTCCTTCCTTCCTTCCCTCCTTCCTTCCTTCCCTCCTTCCTTCCTTCCCTCCTTCCTTCCTTCCTTCCCTCCTTCCTTCCTTCCTTCCTTCCCTCCTTCCCTCCTTCCTTCCTTCCTTCCTTCCTTCCTTCCTTCCTTCCCTCCTTCCTTCCTTCCCTCCTTCCCTCCTTCCCTCCTTCCCTCCTTCCCTCCTTCCCTCCTTCCCTCCTTCCCTCCTTCCTTCCTTCCTTCCTTCCTTCCTTCCTTCCTTCCTTCCTTCCTTCCTTCCTTCCTTCCTTCCTTCCTTCCTTCCTTCCTTCCTTCCTTCCTTCCTTCCTCTTTTGGTTTTGGGGCAACTAATTGGTGGTTCTTAAGGGGATCTACTCTTGGCTCTGTGCTCAGAAAACTCTCCTGGCAGGCTCAGGTGATCATATGGGATGCTGATAATCAAATCAGGGTTGTTCCATGTACTAGGCAAATGCCCTATCCGCTATGCTATCACTCTGGCCCATAAATACTATTTCTTTAACTGATATACTTAAAGTAAATATTTTTTCCCTTTTGTTGCAATGTCTTTTCAGTTTAACCTGAGTTTTTTTTGCTATATAAAACCTGCTTTTTAATTTGATATAGTCCCATTTATTTGTTGTTGTTTTATTTTTGTCATAATTGGCTTATATTGATTTTGCAAATTTAATTGCCGGAGTAAAGAACATGTTTAGGTATATAGTTTTTCCTATCACTCAAGTGTTATCATATTTTATTATATGAGGAATCATTGTTCTTACATAAGTTATATAACTAATAAGATCTGTTATCAATAATTTACTAAGACCTTATAACCATTGTCCCTGGATCCCCAATATCACTGTAATAGTCTGATGATCAGGGTAGGGCCTTAATGCTGAAACACCAGTTTTCTTGACAGTATGGCTGGCAGTGCCTCGCAGGAACTAATATAGAGGTATTTTACTTCTATCTAAAATTTTGTTTATTTTTTTGGTTTTTGGGCCACACTCTGTGGCGCTCAGGGGTTACTCCTGGCTATGTGCTCAGAAATCGCTCCTGTCTCGGGGACAATATGCCAGGGGATTGAACCAAGGTTTGTCTTAGATAGGCCACGTGCAAGGCAAATGCCATACCGCTGTACTAATGCTCCAGCCTTATCTAAAATCATTTGTTGAGTGTAGTGTACGGTTAATTATCTTGGCTATATTTCCTGGTTAACATGCTGATGCGTTTTTTTTTATCTTTATATACACTTGTGGTTCACCTTGCACTTTCATGCTGTATAGGATTATACAACTTTAAACTTCAAAAAACAACTAACTTGCTTCAAACTTCTGTAGCTTTCTAACTTTGACATTTTTTCATAGAAATATAGATATTTAGGGGGCCAGAGAGATAGTATGAAGGTAATGCATTTGCCTTGCACGCAGAAGGTCGATGGTTCGAATTTCGGCATTCCATATGGTCCCCTGAGCCTGCCAGGTGCGATTTCTGAGCTTAGTGCCAGGAGAATCCCCTGAGCACTGCTGGGTGTGACCCAAAACCCCCCCCCCCCAAAAAAAAAAAAAAAGAACTATAGAGATTTTGAGTTTACTTGGGATGAATTAGGTATAATTGAACATTATTGCTAGCTTGATCTACTGAAACTATCTACATCAGTAATAAGACTGTTTCCTTTTTCTCATTTGTAAACTTGGTGTAACAGCACTTTGAATTTCCTCTAAGAACTCTTATTTACATTCGCAATTGATTATTTGTCACAATATTCCTGGCTCTCCAGTCACTCTCAGTTTCAACATGTCTTTCTCAATGAACTTAATCATCTATAGTTTTTAATTTAAAGTGGGAGACAGGAGAAACTTGGCCTTTCTCTTGAATACTCATATGCGTTAATATATTTGGATGGCTAGATGGCTTAACTTCAATGCTGTCTCAGGAGATTCAAAGTTACTGGCAAAGGTAGAGGAAAAAAGAAGCAGGGGTGACCAGTTGCTGGAAAAACCACAACACTCCAAACTATTATCCTTTAATTTTTTTTTTTTTTTTTTTTTTTTTTTTTTTTGGTTTTTGGGCCACACCCGGTGACGCTCAGGGGTTACTCCTGGCTATGTGCTCAGAAGTCGCTCCTGGCTTGGGGGACCATATGGGACGCCGGGGGATCGAACCGCGGTCCTGTCCAAGGCTAGCGCAGGTAAGGCAGGCACCTTACCTCTTGCGCCACCGCCCGGCCCCTTATCAGTTAATTTTACTAACTCATGTAGCTATGACCCTTTTTTCTTTGGGGGTGGGGGTCACTGCCGGCAGTGCTCAGGGGTTCCTCCTGTCTCTATGCTCATAAATCACTCCTGGCAGACTCGGGGACCATATGGGATGCTGGGATTTGAACCACCGGAATTTGAACCACCATGCTTCTGCATGTAATGCAAATGCCTTACCTTCATGCTATCTCTCAGGCCTCTAGGTATGACTCTTGATCCCTGAAAATGATTATAATAACATCAAAGCTTTCTAACTTTGATTAATAAAACATATAATAGTTAGATACTGTAAGAAATCCTGATGTGTGATATAGAAACATGAAGTGAATCTGCACTTGGGGGAAAATTACGCTGATAAAGTTGCTTGAAGTAGGGCACCGGAATCATTCAGCTTATTAAAAATTACAAATGTACAGATGGAACATTTGTTATGATCTTTATGTATAAATAGAAATTCTAACCCTACCTTCAAATGCCACCTTTGTTATGTTATGAAACGTTCACAGGTTCTATAATTAGCACATGGACATCAGTTTTGGGGATAGGCATTTTCCTGCCTTTGACACACATTAGTTATTAGTCCTATACATCTAATACATAAAGCAGTATTTCTGCATTTTCTACATCAATGAAAGTAGTAGTTTGGATACATCTAATAATCAATCTCCTAAATAATTGAAGATTCAAGAGGGAAAGGGCCTTCCTCTTTAATCAAGACAGAACATATTTTCAGTGCAGTATTTCACTTAAGAAAAAAACTAAAATATTTTACATTATATATTTGAAAGTACAAACACTAGAATGATCTAGTCTATTAAGGTTATTAAAGTAAATAAAAAGTATTATTCTTGTTTTTTTATTAAAATCTACATGTAAGAGGTTAGAGAGGCCATGTAAAAGCAGAGCTTGCTTTGCAGGTAATCAACAAAGTTATATTTATGCCACCCCATATTTTCTACTGAGTACCATCAGGAGTGGTCCCTGAGCACAGACCCAAAAGAAATCACTGAGCACAGCTTGGTATGGTCCAATTCTATAAATAATTTAAGTTTTTTAGTGTGAGGGGACACATTCAATTATTGTTATATATATATATGTATATATATACACTTCTAGATTTCTTTTTAAGAATATACCACTATATTATTTTATTATGAATATCTAGTGTCAAATACTGGCTATTTATTAATAACCTGTAAAATTATGAATAAGGTGTACTATTAAAATTACTCATTTATGGGAGCTGGGGAGATCTTGCCTTGCCTATAAGCAGACCAAGTTTGATCTACAGTATCTGGATATGGTCTCCTAAGCCCTACCAAGAGTAATTCCTGAGCACAGAGACAGAGGTGATCCCTGAATATAAAGCAAGTATGTCCCCAAACCAAAAATCAAATCAAGTATTTTATATTTAATGAGAAATTAAATATTGGTAAACAAATCAAGTATTTTATATTTAATGAGAAATTAAATATTGGTAAATTCTATTCAAGGCAGTTACATATAGGACATTGATTCATTACCTTTAACACAGTCGTCTTTTACTAATTTCACTCAGAATATTATTAAAATTTGTTAAGCAGTAAAAGAATTGGAAATAGTTTCAGACACTAGTAATATTATGGATGGATATTTTTCTTTAAAATGTATAAAGGCACAAATAATGTCAAGTTTAAGGTTTGATAGTGACCTTATTAGGGTATATGATATGTATATACTTTTCTTATTACTGGTGCACTTCTAATTTTTCTGTAGATGTCAAGTATGTCAATTTATGTCAAAATATGTTAACCTCATTAAGAAGAAAGTTTGAGTAAAATATTTGAAACTTTTTTATTTCAGAAATTATTGCCATCTTATTTCAATTTTTGAAAATATTAAACAATCTTATTGAGGAATTTTTTTAGAGGAAGTTTTTCAAGATAGACTTCATAAGAGTTCTGAATGTTTGTGAAATCACTGAAATGTTATGAAGTATTTCATGTATATTGATGTACAATTTTCTCTAGGGAGTAGATGCATAGCTTTCAAGTTTCTTGAAGGCAAATAAAAACATAAAACAAAATTTCACTGCTTTTTACTCCATATTTGATCTCTCATTCTATAATTTAAGCTCTGGTTTTTCATCTATATTCACATATATTTTTCTTTATGTTTTGAAACAGTTTATTCAAGTCTTCCACTAAGTATCATCATGACATTGTTTACTGTAACAAAGAGAAATCCAAGGCTTCATTGGAAAGAAGAATAGTTGATATTAAAGATCTTAAAGTCAAAAGATAAGCCAAGAATATAAAATATAAAATTATAGTTCTATCATCAGCTTTGTCTTTAGAGAATTTGAATATCAACTTACTAATAAATTGAGCAATTTTTAATTAAAATATTTGTTAATTTGGTGATAAATCATTATCTCTGGAATACAGTTAACTGAGTTAACTGACTTAATCTTTGGAACAATGAAGTTTCCATGAAAGTACTGAATTGCGATATGTTATTGCAATTGCAAAATTGATGAAAGTCTTACAAAAATTATGTTAATGCATTTCTACTTTTAAATTTATAAATATATCTAAACATTATATCTATTTGTATTTTTGAAATTTATCTGATCTTAAACAATTTCATTCTAACCGGAATCATATTAAAAATATCTTTGTGTTCCTTTCCCAAATTCATGTAATTAAATCCAAATATATAATGTGAAGTTTTTGAGTGGAACTTTTGAAAATTGATTAGGTCTTATGTATGGAGAATACATGAATGAGATTAGTACCCTTGAAGTGATAATTCAGAAATATATTCTGACCTAGATGATTTAGAAAGATACAATTAGAAGAAGCCCATTACTAAACAAGAAAACAGGCATTAATAAAAGATTAGATAACTTGTAACTTGATCTTGGACATTATCTTCACAGGTAGTCACAATATAATAGTTTGTTAAGACAAATGATAGATTGTTGTTGTAACAAAAATTATGAGACTTTGGTTATAGAAGCCTAAGAAGCTAGATTTCAGTACCTAATTCAAACTTAATTTGAAAGTAAAAAATTTACTTCTATAGTCATTTATGAGAAACACATTCTATTTTTAGTAATCAAAATACTTGTAAATGAAAAGTTATAAATCTCTAATGATTTTGTTATATATAATTTAAGGCCTACATTATTATAAATTGTTTACACTTTAGAAACTCCAAGTAAATAAGTATTAGGAAAACAACCATGGGGCTGAAGAGATAGCACAGAAGTAGGGCTTTGCTGGCATGCTGCCAACCAGGGAGGATCCTGGTTCAATTCCCAGAATCCCATGTGGTTTCCCAGCCTGCCAGGGGCAATTTCTGAGTGCAGAGTTAGGAGTGACCCCTGATCTCCACTGGGCGTGACCCAGAACAAATCAATCAATGAATCAATCAAAAATAAATAAAGTTAAATAAAGGAAAATAACCAGAACTCTGCTTCCTTCCTCTTGTATTCTTATTCTGTTTTTATCAGTCTCTTAAGCTTTCTGACAACCTGTCTTTTAAAATGGTGAAAGGAATATAGATACAGGTGGCTTATTACCAATGTAGAGTATATATGAAGTCTTTGACAATTACAGATTTTATTTTACTTTATTTTCTAAAAATTATTTTATATAAGAAACGGCAGAAAATCAGGACACCTACCTTATGGAAGTTATTTCCTTAATCAGGATTCATGACAATGCCAAATTTTATTTTATTTTATTTTATTTTGGGGCCATACCTGGCTGTGCTCAGGGGTTACTCGTGGCTCTGTTATCAGAAATAGCTCCTGGCAGGCTCAGGGATGTCGGGGATAAAACTAGATCTGTCCGGGTTGGCAGCATGCAAGGCAAACACCCTACAGCTGTGCTTTCACAGACAGATTTTAAAGATATTATTGATGTTACCTTGTGATTTTTTACTTTTTCTGATGAAGATATAATAGACTATGTCACTCTACGGTGAAGGAGGACATAGTCATCTTCAACTTCTGCCATTTTCACAAACTGCAGCTTAAAATATTCTAAATATACAGAAACTATATTTAGAGGAGAGAATGGGGATGAGAAATGCATCCTGAGCTCCACTAGAATAACAATATTCTACAGAGAAGTTAACAATTCAGAGTGATATTGATCAAAATTGAATTAGTGTTAGTGATAAAAACCAAGTAACACTCTTCAAATACTTATTAGGAAGAACAAGAAAAGAATAAGTTGAGGATAGTAGAGTTAAAGACATACTCGAGAGACAGCTAATTGGTATAAAAATATTAATAAAAGTACTCCATAAAAGCTTTTTTCTCAGAAACAAAAAAACAGGATTAGCTAATGAGAAAATCAGATAGAAGAAATACACCATTTGGAAAAGAGAATAGTCTGAGGAGAGGGGCCTAAAAATTGTATTATTGACCCTAAACTATTAATTGCTATAACATCTGTATTGTTAGGTAATACACTATTATTGGTGGGAGTGCTGCGTTCAGAAAATGATTTCGTTAGCTGCTCCAGGACTCTTCAAGATGTAAAAGCCTAGAATTATTAGATTAAAATACATAGGCAAAGGTCTTTTGATTTTTGCCCCTCTTCTTGTGTTGACTGGTTCTAAATAATTTGTACTTAGGTGAAATCATTTGAACCTCAGCCCATTATGCTGTCAGTCCCCTGTTTCTCCTCCTACTTAAGAAGCGGAGCTAGATAAATCGAGTTATGTGCTTTTGTTTGAAGGAAAGAAAGGCAATAGATTAGGGTACAAAGTAAGAAAAAAAATAAAAAGAAGTCAAATACGCTGAAAATGGGCGGAGTCCCTCGAGGCTTCCAACCTCAGTATAAGAGGATGTGAAAAAGGTAATTGAAACACCACAACAATACAGAAAGAAATATCAAATTAAATATCCATTGAACACTACAGCAATAAAGACAAGCACCACTCAATAGTCTCTGTTCTGAAATCAAATCATGCTGGAGTGCAAAAAGAAAGAGAAAGATAAGATAAAATAAAACAAAATAATATTGGAGACATCAACTTCAATCTCTACACCAAAATAAAGACGTCAAAAAATCGATCAACCAATAAATAAATATGTGGGAAAATGATTGTTTTGTGCTTTTTCCCCCCTTTTCTTTCTCCCCCTGCATAGGCACAGTAACTATTGGGGATATTATAGAGGGAATTCCCTTGGCCTAGGAGATAGACAGGCTTTCTCCACCCCTAAGTATACTGTCATGGGATTAACTATAGACTCCTTGTGTGATCATTTACTCTCCCCTTGGTGCTTTCATGGTGTATAGAAGACTTCTGCTTCGTCTTGTATCTAGAGATCTTGGTGACTGTGCAGTTCAAGTAATGGAGCTTATGATGAAGTCTTTCTTTGTGGTTCTAGCAGTTCTGCTTCTTCAGTGTCGTTTTAATGCATCTTCTGTAGTTGGTGGTCTTGGTCATTATTTGCTCCTAGGATGGAGCCTGGGATAAGGTCTTTCATTATGTTTCCCGAAGACCCGTTCAGTTGCAATTGTCTCAGTCAGACATCTGAAATTGGAGATCTTGTTTGTTGAACAAATCGTAGACCAAAAGCTAGGCTAGAGCTTTTTGTTGCTGCTGTTGTTGTTGTTGGTCCCTGGATGCATACTGTTCAGTCCTGGTTGTAACAACCAGTCGTCTGTATATAGCGATCTTAGCTTTTGCACAGATCAAAGGGTGACATGTTTTCTGATTCTGTCTTATCATTAGCTGATGAGGAAGGACAACTTGCTCTTAGATCAAGTTGTTCCCATTTCCTCATTGTCAGGTTATCAATTTAGAACTGATGCATCTTGGCGTCAGAGCACCTGTGAATGCCCTGGAGGGGGTTTGGCTCCTGGAGCTATTTTGGAGAGCTCTGTAATTTCTATGTCTGGGATCAGGAGTCAAAGCTGGACGGTAGGTGTCTAGTTCCCTGGAGCCTAAGTTGTTTCCACATGACATACATTCAGGGTGGGAGATGTCCCTGTGTTGTAAATAAGTATGAGTTCTTATCCCAAGTAGATAAGAGCTTATTTTACACGTATAATTTCCCCTTTGTTTAATATGTCTTTGCAGGAGAAAGTGGTGCTACATTATAGTGCTGGTGGATTTGGGGGTGGAGAGAAAAGAAAACAGACACCTGACAAAAACTAAGAATATATATGCTCGGCCCGGAGAAATAGCACAGTGGCGTTTGCCTTGCAAGCAGCCGATCCAGGACCAAAGGTGGTTGGTTCAATCCCGGTGTCCCATATGGTCCTCCGTGCCTGCCAGGAGCTATTTCTGAGCAGACAGCCAGGAGTAACCCCTGAGCACCACCGGGTGTGGCCCCAAAACAAAAAAACAAAACAAACAAACAAACAAAAAAGAATATATATGCTCACACATATCTAAAGGAATAAAAGTTTCTTTAAAAAAAGATTAAATAAAAACGTAATTATAAAAAAAAGACGTAATTAAAGAAATAAAGTGGTGCCGGGAGAGATAGCATGGAGACAAGGCTTCTGTCCTTCCTGTAAAAGGACGGTGGCTCAGATCCCGAAATCCTCCATGGTCCCCATGCCCACCTGGGGCATTCTCCAAGCACAGAGCCAGGAGCACCCTCCGAGTGCTGCCAGGAGTGACCCAAAAAAAGCAAAAACAAATCAAATCAAATAACAGAAACTACAATAAAACAATACAAAACAAACAAGCAAAAGAAATTAACAAGAATAAAAAGAAAAGAAAAAAGAAAACAAAACAAAGAAAAAGGGAGAAAATGATACAGGAGATCACTTTACATTTGGGGAGAAACAGGATAAGAGGTTGTGTTATACAGGTCTATACTTATGATAAAAGTATAGGCCTCCCCATTGTCTTTTGAGATTTCCTTGTGAGGTGTGGGGTCCACGCAGGGAGGTCTTGGATAGAGTTCTTGCAGTGGGGGTCCTTTGGAGCTAGTTCCGATATCAAGCCACAGTCCACATTAGGGAGAGGAGATTAGGAGGGCCACACTGCATGGGTCAGTCGGGGCGTTGGTTGTATTTTCTTGCCGGGAGCGAGGTGAGAGTTTGAGTGGGTGTCTCTTCACTTGGGTAGTGGGTACTGGCTCGTTGGGGTAGGAGGTCGGTCTTGATGCCTACTGGATTAAGAACTGAGGGTGAAGAGTTACAGTGTGGTGGGGATATCGGGGCTGGGATTGAGGGGTGAAGGAATAGTCGGATTTCTGGAGGAGGGAGAGGGAATAGTATATGGGAGGGGTTATATAGGGTATGGGTATGGGTTGTTTGTGGTTTAGGTTTGTCCCTTAAGGAGGGCTCCTATCTCTGTGTGCTCCTGCCCACATATAAACATATAGAAGTTAGCTTAGGTGTATATTAATGTAGAGAGGTGTGGAGGGCAAGAGGTGTGCTGAGTACTAAGTATAGTACATGTAAGGAAAGGAAACTAATAGGTCAACTTTTGGGAATATATAGGTTTCGTGTCTCGAGTACTGACCATTGTGTTACTGAGGTCTATCTATATAGATGTTTACCCTTTTCAGTTTTGTTCACAGCACCTTATATGTCAGCTTTCCTTTCCTATAGAGGAGCTAACCACGTGGATTTTATATGACATAGATTGAATTGATGATAGTGAGGAGAACTTGTAAGAAGAGGGAGTCAAGAAGAGAGAATAGAAAAACAAAACAAACCAACAATCAAACACCACCACTAACAAAAATACGAAGTAATGAGAAGAGAGGGTATAAGAGCAAGGGCATGTTAGTTTGGTTGAACGTGTTCGTTGCTTAGGCCCTGTGGTAAAAATCTGTAGGTCTTGGTTGTTGCTTCGGTGATCTGGCTGGTCATGTGCTTCATGTCTTAAAAGAAGGCATAATCTAGAGATAAAGGGTATGTTAAAGAGTTTTATTCGGCCATTTTCATGATTCAAGCAGAGTATGGTGCCTCGTGTGAGCACCGAGGTACCACCATAGGATGTTCACACTTTGTATCCAGGAACCCCTGGTGCCGCCTCTGGAAACCTCACAGGTGCGTCATATATCATATATATTTTAAATTCATTTTATTTTAATACTCCATGATTTACAATGGCCTGTTGTCCTCACTCCTATTATGTTTCTCCTCACATTCCCCCTTCCTACTAGCTCATAACTAATTAGTTTATACTTCACTCCATCA
This sequence comes from Suncus etruscus, assembly GCF_024139225.1. Lineage (NCBI taxonomy): Eukaryota > Metazoa > Chordata > Mammalia > Eulipotyphla > Soricidae > Suncus > Suncus etruscus. The sequence goes on from NC_064852.1 coordinate 125,001,666, forward strand.
TTAAACCAAAAATAAAACTGAAGGTCTTTTAAATTTTTAAATAACTAAAATATTTTTATGCACATTAATTTTTATTCACTCATCAAATCAACTTTTTCAGATTTCAGTATTGAGAATATTTTATTAAGAGCAAAAAAATTTTATACTAACTTTTTAAAAAGAAAGAAAAAGAAAGGCACAAAATTATTTTTGTAGAAATATTTTATTTTAGCAATTGAATGCATGAGGACAATATTAAAGTGGATAAAATAAATAATATTTAGTTTTAAAATGAGAAAAAAATTGTTCTAGCTTGATATGATGGAAGTGTAGTTTTGGTGGATGCCTTATTGATATATATCAATAAGGATTAAAATCTCATTGTTATCAACTGATAACTTGTTTATTAATTTTATGCTCTATTACAGAATAACTGAGATAATAAGGAAATAATTTCTATCTGGTATGATTGTAGTTATAAAATATTTTTATTTCATTTAGTTTTCCTTGAATCTAATTTCTGGTTATTCTAAAAAATAGCATATTCTCAATTAGATAAGAACTATTTACATTGTTGTCCATAAAAAGATATTGAGTGAGTAGCAGATGTATCAGAGGAATAGGATACTATATGTTAGAAGATGAACTTATCTAAAGTAAATATCACTATGATATAGGAATCCTACTTAAAGGCAGGGTCAGCTAATTAGCAGGTGCATTTTATCTTGTATGCTTGTTTGATGTAAATGTATAATGTGACAAATGATGAATGTAGGTAGTGAAGCTAAAAAGACTCGAATTGTAAGAGGGTGACATGTTTGTATGGCAAATGACAGAGTAACAATTCAATTAAGAGAGAGAAAAGAGAGAAAAAAATGGTTTTATAAGTTATTGTGAAGGAATTAAATTCATCTTTGTCCTACCCCCTAATAGTGCTTTTTGTTTCCAAGTGACACTCTTTGGAGATGGTGCCTCATTACTAAAATTAGTAGCAAATGCTACCTGGGAAAGACTTCAAATTTAATCATTGTATCAGAGATCAGCTGCTTCATTGACATGTTTGAAAATCAATATCTTACAGTCCATAAGATTGTGCTGATTTAAATTCTGTAAAAGAGCAAGTTTTAAAGTCCTGCAGGACACTTAATCTGAATCAGTGTATTGTTAATGGAAGATCATTTACATTTATGCTCATGCTATCTTCATTTAACTATAAGAGTGCCAAGTTAATATAGTTTTCTGAATTAATGGCATTACATTTTTGAATTCGCTTTTATTGAATTAATTTTTCTTTCCTGATATTACTATTTCTCTCAAAAATTTATAATGGTCAACTATTTGACAGAGGTTTTCACAAATTAAGCATACCTACAGTGATTAAATAATAAATTTTTGTATACCGTTCAGAATCCTTTTAAATGGGAAAAGACTTGTTCAGAAATATAATGAAGGGGCAGAGAGATAGTGCAGCAGTGTTTGCCTTGCAAGCAGCCAATCCAGGACCTAAGGTGGTTGGTTCAAATCTGGGCTCCCATATGGTCCCCCGTGCCTGTCAGGAGCTATTTCTGAGCAGACAGCCAGGAGTAACCCCTGAGCACCGCCGGGTGTGGCCCAAAAACCAAAAACCAAAAAAAAAAAAAAAAAGAAAAAAGAAAAAAGAAAGAAAGAAAGAAAGAAAATGAAGAAAATAATTATAATACAATAAAGGAATTAGGTGAGATGCATTACTGGAGTTGTGCATTGATAGATAAGAGTAAGAGTATAGATGCGAACTATATTCATGAGAGGAGGAGACTTCACTTGAAGTGCTCAGGAATTACTTCTAGCTCTCTTGCTTAGGGATCACTTCTGGTGGAGCTTTAAGGATAATATGTGATATTAGGGATCAAACCCAAACAGGGTGCATATAATGCAAGTACCTTACCTGCTGTACTCTCTCTAAATCCAGGAATATTTTATATGAAGAAAATATCACAATACAGTTTTCATTCATGCAAAATATATTTAATTTCATAAAAAGTGAATGTGTCTTTCCAGTTAAAATGTTGTACAGGACCTGAATGTAGCTTTACTACAACCAAACAAGCGCCAAGAATAAGAGCATTTATGAGATGGTCTCTGATACTATTCCTTAGGAGTTCAAAAAATTTGGGAATCAGTGATTCTTGAAGGAGGGCCTCAGATCCAAAGTACAGCAGGTAGGGCATTTGTCTTGCATGCGCCAACCTAGATTTGGTACCAGAATCTCATATGGTCTTCCAACTCTGCCAATAGTGATCACTGAATATAGAGCAGGAGTAACTTTTAAGTACTGCCAGCAAAAAACAGAAAGAGATAGATAGATAAATATATAGATGATAGATAAATAGACAAAGAGAGTGCATGTAAAGCCACAATTACTGCTATCTTTATAGTCCTAAATATCAATATTATAAATATGATAGAGCTCATCTTGAGAAATGTGGGTAACAGAGAAAGTTGAGTTCAAAAGAAAGGACAGAAGTTAGTGATTAATGTGTAGATAAGTAAAAAAATATATGCATTTTTTTCAAGGTTCAATAAAATATTTTTTCATATAACCATTAATGATCAGAAAATACAACTAGAAAATTTCAAATTATTACTATAGACACATATATTATTAGTTTTAAGACTTAAAATTTGTTTTGGGACCACACCTGTGGTACTCAGAATGTATTCCTGGCTCTGTGCTCAGGGATTACTCCTGACAGGGCTCTGGAAATCATTTGAGGTGTCAAGAATCAAACCCAGGTTGGTCATTTGCAAGGCAAACGCTTGACCTCCTGTACAGTCTCTCCAGACCCTAAATCTTAACATTTAATGAGTATAAAATGTTTTATCTAACTACATGAACTTTAATAGGTAATTTAGAAGGACATTGAAAATTTAAAAAAAAAATTGATTTTCACTTAATAGCTTGCTTGTATTCTCTCAAGGTTTCTTTTTCTAATGATTATAAGTGATTCCACTCCAAAAGTAGCCTTAGAAAAAGAAAATATGTTAAGAATGACTTTGATAGTTAATTAGATTCCTAGTATCTAATTAACTACAAAAGAAAATAGTTTAATTAGTAGCTAATTAGCTAAAAAGAAAGGTAGAAGGAAGCAATTTATAGGAGAAAAAAAGTGAAAACTACAGTATGACTAATTGTCTCCCCAAAGCCACATTAGAGGTAAAAAGACAATGGAGTAATATCTTGATAGTAGTAGGAAATAGAATTCTATGTGCAGGTAATTGCTCCTTTTGAGCCTAAGGAATGGTAAATACAATTTTACAAGAAGACTTAGAGAATGAACCACATAAAAACTACTTGAGGATATTCTTTATAACAAATGAAATTAGCACAGAAGACCATAGAGTGATGTAACAAGCAATGCTAAAATGTAAGTCAGCAAGCATGATTATTAAATGTAAACTGACTGAAGGAAAAAATAGTAATCTGCAATGGCATTGGGATTTGGTGCAGAAATAAATGTGGCTTATTAATTTCCTTTTGCAGTTGTAATACATTAGAAGGAATGTAATGGCTTTAAGCAAGGTAAATTTATTTTCTATATTTCTGAAGTTCAGAAATCTAAAAGAGAATTCATTGGACTAAAATTAAGGATTCCTTAGAGCTTCATTCTTTTTACACAATTTAGGGGACAATTAATTTTCCTCACTAGCTGCTTGCAGCTGTGCCCAGCTGTTCTTGACTCCTGCCCTCCATGTGGAAGTAGCAAGACTTTGACCTCTTCTTCAATGAACACGTCTTTCTCTCCCCTCTCCCCTTTCACTTGTAAGGACCCTTGTGAGACATTGAGTTTACACAGATAATGCAGGATAATCTCCTACCTTGAGATTTTAATCAAATCTGCTAAATTCCTTTTGACCTCTCTGTTAACATATTCATAGGTTCTGGGAATTAAGGAGGCAGCAAGGGCAGTGGGGAATGTAGAAGAACATTATTCTCCTTACTGCAGAAAACATAAAAATCCAGATCACACAAGAAAGATGGAGAGGTGAAGGAGAGGAACTGCAACATTTGAAATTATTACTTATAATTTTGTAGAAGAATAGATACTGTAATTTTTATTTTATATTAGTGTTTTATTTGAAATAGATATCTGTAGTTTCTGATCTATTAATAGTGGTTTCTTGTGCACATCATTCCAATACTCCTTCATCTGTTTCCTCTCCCATGGACCCAAATTTCCATTTTTGTCCACCCTCTACATCTTAATTGTGTGCATCTGTTCTTCATTTATAATATTAATTTTAAATATTGGTAAGCCATTTCGTTTTATGAAAACGTCTGAATTGTTTGTATTAAGAAAGATTCTTAAAAATGGATTGATCTGTAATCAGTTAGTACATAGGGTAGAAAACTTGTTTTGCACACTGACACACTGGTTTTGTTTCTCTGATTTTTCAGAACCCAAAGAGTACCCCCAAGTCTGCCAGGAATAATCTCAGAGCACAGATCAAGGAGAAATTCTTGAGCACTGCTGGATGTGACCCTCCACTGTTTAAGCTAATGAAAAAGAAAAGAATGACAAAAACGTATTAACAAGGACAAAATGTAGCAAAGTATGATATTTTTGTTTTGTCTTATTTTGGGGTGACACCTGGCAGTGTTCAGGTATTACTCCTGGCCTGAAGACTATGGTCATTCCTGGAGGTGCTCAGGGGACCATATGGGATGCCAGGATTCAAACCCAGGTTAGCTGTGTGAAAGGCAAACACAGTGCCCACTGTTCTCCTACTTCTGTGCAGGATATTTTTTTTAAAATATTATAGATATAACTGTAAAAGCATAGTTATATGGGTAAATATACTCAAAATTTAAAATAATATGGTCATATGTAAACCATATATTAATGCATTTAAAAAAATAAAATCAATGACATAACACTTATATTTTGAGAAAAACTGGTGAAACTTGATCAGTGTAATTTTTAATTATGATCAATATTGCCATTATTGAGAAATTTGGTAATGTTTGATACTCTTTACGATGGGACATTCTTTGTTGTTGTTGTATCTGCTGTTGTAGTTCTTGGGCAAAATCTGGCATGTACAAAACTTCTGGATCAGCTCAGGGCTTTTTCTGGGGGGACTTGGACGACCATATGGGGTGCCAGAGATTGAACCAGGCTGGATGTGTACAAGAAAAGTGACGGCTGTAATATACTATGTCTTCAGCCCTGTGTGTTGGGGTATTCTAATTTATATTTTTGTTTTGTTTTATTTGGGGACCAATTGCAGAAGACCAATTTCAAACTCCAGTCTTTATGCTAAGAGATTACTGTGAATATTAATTCATACAATTTTATAGTGAATTGTGAAATCAAGTAATATACAACAATGCAATCAAATATTTATTTTACATTCCAAAATTGTTCTGTCTAGGTAATCAAAAGTATTTGCCAATAATTGTGAAATATAAATATTTTAAAATTCACCTGAGAGGCTGGAGCTAGAAGCCCAGTGTGTAGGGTATTTGCCCAGCAGGCAGCTGACCTAGGTTTGATTGGATCTTTGGTATCCATATAGTCCATGAGAGTATCAGGAGTAACCCCTGAGCACTACTGGATGCGGAACAAAGAACAAAACCAAACAAAAATAAATAACATGAACAGTCATGTATCTAGTCTATATTTTGAGTCTCAGAAATAATAATAAATGCATTCCTTTTATTATATCAAAATTAGCACTGAAAAAAGAATTGCTCATTTTGTTATTTTAGAAGTTTATTTTTAAACTTCATGTAATAACTTATTTTTGCCATTTTAGGTCATGGAATATATAAGTATTTGGAAATTATCCAACTTTCTTAAATAACCCATGAGTAAAGGTAAGGTCATTTTATAATAATTTTTATAATAAAATCAAAATAAAGTATAATTTGTAAGTTGTGATCTAATCGATCTTAGAGAACCATAGAACATCATGCTTATAACTTCACCACCAAATTATTATTATATATATATATTTTTTTTTAATAGAGCTGCCTTGTGTTATCGATCCTTGAGAAGAAATCTAAGAAAGGAAACTGAAGAGGCCAGAGAGATAGCGCAGTGGTAGGACATTTGCATAGCACTTGGCTGACCCAGGACAGCAGACCTCGTTTTTTCTACCCCGGCGTCCCATATGGTTCCCTAAGCCAGGAGCTATTTCTGAGAGAATAGCCACAAGTAACCCCTGAGTGTCAATAAGTGTGCCCCTCAAAAAAAATCATAAAGAAAATTGAAAAGATAGCAAGGATCACTAATTAGAAATAAGAATAAAAAGAAATAGTGAGTGTGATGGTTTATCACCAAGAATTCCATTTCTTCTTCTCTTCCATCCCCAATTACTACTTTTCATTACTTTTCTATTGCAATAAAAGCCTAAGGTTATCTTAAATCAAAAGTTGGATCTAGCAATTTTCAAACTGTAGAAAGAATAATGTGACTTCTGGTTCCTTCAAAATTATATGTATTTTTATTTTGCATTTACATATTTTCCTTTTAGCTATGGAATTAGAAAAGTGCTCTGACTAAACATAATGCAAGTGTACCTCCTACAAACTAAAATTTATTCCAAGAAGAGAATAGTTTAATATCATATTCATCAATTTCATTCAATTCCAAGATCCAGTTTTCTCACATATTTAAAATTTGAATGTAGCTCATCATAATATTGTAAATGACATAAATATTCATGCTACAATATTTGCTAATTATAGCAGTGAATGGAAAATAGCATAATCATTATAGATCTCTGCAGAAATGATAAAAGGAAAAATATACTGTTATTTTATGGTTCATATAGTATATTTCCTGTACTATGATCCATTAAGTCTTCATATTAAATACAGATGCAATCGAGTCACATTCATATTTCATTTGCTTCCATGCCCAAAGCTAAGGGAGATTGACCATTTAAAAGAATGGTCACTTTTTTTTTGTTACTTTTTTTTTTGGTTTTTGGGTCACACCCGGCAGCGCTCAGGGGTTACTCCTGACTCCAGACTCAGGAATCGCTCCTGGCAGGCTCGGGGGATCATATGCGATGCCGGGATTTGAACCAATGACCTTCTGCATGAAAGGCAAACATTCTATGTCCATACTATCTCTCCGGCCCTGTTTTATTTTTATTATTTGAATCACACTCTTAACTCCTAGCAAGGCAGGACCAGGAAACCACATGGGGGTGCTAGGTATGGAAGTTGAGTTGGCTATATACATGGCAAGTACCATTCTAACTCTACAATTGCAGTTGGCTACAGGCAAGGCAAGTCCCCTTCTAAATATATTAGCACAATTCTAACGATGATCCTCTCTTTAGAAGATGGGCCATTTACTTCTGCAAGTGTGATTATAAGAACACTGGAATTTAATTTTGCTAACCTCTTCATTCCTATTTTCAATATTTGGGTTTTTCTGGAAGGGGAGAGAAAATATTTTAAAAATCCTGTAGTTTCCTCTTTATTTTATGCTAAATAAACATTTGTAAGATTTTCTCTTAAGTTTACAGTAAAGTCAGTTTATAGCTAGATTTAAAAATTGAAAAATTCATATTTTCCAATTTCTTCAACCATCTATTATAGTGTTTCTCTAAGTTAGGCATTAATCTTATGAACATGAGACACTTTGCATACACTCTCTGTCCCTGTTATTAACCTTCTGGATGACAGGTGTCAGATTGACAGGAAGGCTACACAAAAATACTTCCTGAAGATTAGAGAAATTCCCTTTTACTCATTTACTCATTTACACATTACTCATTTACTCATTTAAAGTAACCCACTGAAGACTGAGAAGGAACTAAATTTTTTCAAAAAGATGGGTAATTTTCTTCTAAGTCCTCCTAAATTACAGAGTCAAAATAAACAAATTCTGAGTAATAGGCATAATTTTAGTCACTTGAAAAATGAATAAATTTGTATGGAACATCAAGTTAATTGTATAGTATAGTTTTATGTCTGTGTCTTCTTTATATTCAATCCCAATAACTGCCATCTTGTTACTTTTTCTGGTGGCATATGTTATATGTAAAGCTGTCCTGAATTTATATAATCACTCCACACCTTGGGTGTAACTCACATTATTTGGTGAATATTGGTGGTTTTACTGCCAAGGGGTCCCCAGCTAAGATATTATACCCAAGACATGCTGCTTTTGTCTTCCTTTTCTGTGATGAGCTGATGAGGCAGAGAAGGTTGAAGTTAGAGCCGGCAGCAGGCAAGAGGAAAGAAATAAGAGGGCAATTGCTCTGGGAATAAATTTAAAAACATTCCTGCTGGCATTCAGATGTTCGAAAGACAAGCAGCCAAATGAGTTCATAAAGGCACTTATTGAGGAAGTTGGCAGCTGCATTTTGTCAAGTAGTAAGAAGTCAAAATTCTAAGATAAATCCTGCAGAAAGTAAGAGAAAGAATTAAAAGCTTCTGCTTCTGGAAGAGCAGATATAGTTCTGTCTCATTTGCTTCATTTGCTTTGAAGAAAATGGAGAAATATTCTTTCAATTTTTGACCAAGGAAAAAAGTTCATATATCTACTCACTTTCCTTTCTGTAAAAGTGAAAGTATGATGCTTTGTAGACACTTTATTTTTTACAGATATTTTCAGTAATATTTTCATGCCAGAAAGATGCCACCAGGGAGCAATCAAGGCTCTTTTAGGCTTCTCTGCACATGAGTGACACACATAACTACTTTTAAGTAACTGTTTCATAAAGTACTAATTTACAAATATTTTCTCATAAAAGTTTGGGTGGTTCTCACTAATTATCCCATCACTTAACTGATGGTTGGGTAGGAACTGATGGCATCTGGTTGACTCCGTAAGAAGAAAGTATGAAAGAAAAGATAAATGCCATAATCAAAGATCTTTTGAGAAATCTGACAAGTTCTGAACCGTAAATTATCTCCTAGATGGCAATATATAGCGTGAAAATTCATAATTTTCAGCCTACATATTTAAGTAGACTGAGTGTAACGTTAATGTCTTGTCAAAATTCTCAGATTCTGATGCCAAAAAATAATCTAGTGATACATGGAATAATGGCTCAATCATCTAGAAAGAGAACTTTGCCTGGTTTATGGTCTATATATTTCTAAGTTTTCACTTTCATTAAATCTGTGCATCAGTGCTTGCCCCAATACCATATTGATTTGAATATTATCTCTCTGTTGTATAGTTTAAAATAAGGCAACGTAATCCATCCTATTGAGTACTTTTTTCAAGTTTGTATTGTTGACTATTTGGAGTTTTATGCAATTCTATAGACATTTCAGCAATGCTTGTCCCAGTTTCTTGAGGAGTATTATTAGAAATTTGAGTAGGATTGCATTGAATTTTAAGTTGCTTTGGTTAGTATGTTTAAATAGTTAAATTATACTAACTTTTTAATTATACATATTTAATCGTACTATTTTTCAATATGTGATCAAGGAATCTTTTCCAAATTGGTTCAATTTTTAAACTTATTTTATCAGTGTTTTTAATATATATTGTTGTATAGGTTATTTGCCTCATTTGTACATTTATATCAAGGTATTTATTAATTTGGAAAAATAATCTCTTTAATTTCTTTCTCTTTTATGTCATTTTGTGTATAGAAACAAACTTCCTGTTATTGTCAGCCATCCAGACTGACTGTTTTGTTGTTGTTGTTTTAAGGCAAAGGTTTTAGTTGCAAGGCAAACAAATGCCCTACCGCTTGCTCTACCGCTCTGGCCCCCAGGCTAACTGTTTTATGCAAGAATTTTTGAATACTGTGCTGTTCAGAACCCTATAGTTCAGGACCACAAGAGCCACTGAACGGTGATCAGGAGTATCCAGAGCTATAACTAGTCATACTGGACAATAAGACACACATTAATCCTTGAACTACCTACCAATTCCTGCTTCCATATCCTTATATTTGCTTCCATCTTAGAACTTGCTAGAGAAAGTCTCGGATTCTAGCCTACCCATTCACATAACATGCCTCATATCTTATTAAAGTGTTTAAAGCTTCTTTATGCCAATACCTTTTAAGGGAGACTTGGAGCTTCCCCCAATCTTATTTTTCTCTTTATTCCTATTTTTACTTTTTAGATTCTGTGGTTTGAAATATTGCTACGAACTGAAACAAACTAAACCTATAAACTGAATTTTATCCTTATAATTCCCTGATCAATAAAATAACACTACCATAAAAACGGGTTGCTATATGTGCTTGGCCACATCACTTTATGATGTATACACATTACAAACCTTTTCATGATATAGAATATATTTTTATTTATCAAGCATAAATACAAAACTGAGGAAAAAAGTAAGTTGAAAATTATAACACTGATCTATTCAACAATGTGGTTAAGAACTGTGCATATAGCATGCAGTTGTAGCATTTTATCTGCTCAAAATTATAAAATATTTTGAAATTTATTTAATAAAGGAGCTCATAACACAAATAAAAGATCCCTGTATCACAAAATTTATAACTGGGCAGCAACTTAACATGTCTGTAACAAAAAAGAGTCCTGATATCCTACACAAATAGTAAAATAACCTACATTTTTACTCCTGTTTAAAAATGTAACTGATTAAAGCTCCAAGAGATAGTATAATAGGTAAATCTTTGAAAAATGAAATAAAAAATAACTAGGAAAACTAAAATTAAGAAACTCATTCAATAAACATAAATCAATCAATAATTTATATTGATTTTATTATTATTTGTGTTTGTGAACCACACCCAGATGTCCTCAGGGTTTATTCCTGCCTCATCACTGAGGTATCACACCTGGAGGGTTTCAGGGTGCCATATGATGTGGCTATGGCCAAACTCGGGTGGACTTTTTGTAGGGCAAGTGTTCTATCCACTGTACTATATCTCCAACATCAAAAAGATGTAAGAATGTTTAGCCAAGGAAATAGAAACAACATAACGATACAAAGTGTTTTAAGCTCTTAGTCTAAAGTCAAAGATAGAGACTAGATATGAAACTCTCAAAATAATGTCAAGAATTGTGAAAATAAATGTTTCTAAGCTCATGAGTATCAAGTGCAAATACATGTGGATATGAAAAGTAACCATTTGAAATAGAAAAACTATAAAATGCTAATTTATAAAGTAATACTTAATATATTTAACAAATAGAGGAAAAATAGGAAAAGCACAAATTAAAAATTTAGGTATGAGAACAAACCTATGTTTTTTGTTTTGTTTTGTTTTGTTTTGGGGCTATACCCAGAGACGTTCAGGGGTTATTCCTGGCTATGTACTCAGAAATCACTCCTGGCTTGGGGGACCATTGGATGCCAGGATAAAACCCAGGTCTAACCTGGGTCAGCCACATGCAAGGTAAATGCTTAATTAACCCTGTGCCATCGCTCAGGCCCCAAACCTATAATTTTGATTTGAAATAACTCATAAATGAATCATAACAAAGTAGAAAATATATTCTTGGTGGTGAAATGAGCAGCATGGCTTAAATAAAACTCATATCAAACTGATAGAGTGAATGAGGGTCAGAGTGATAGCACAGTCATTAGAGCATTTGTCTTGCAATTGGCCGACCTGTATTTGATTCCCAGGTTCCCATATGGTTCCCAGGGTATACTAGGTGTGGTTTCTGAGTGCAGAGCCAGGATTAACCCCTGAGCACTGCTGGGTATGGATCAAAAACAAAATTAAACAAAAAAGAAGAGTGAATGAAGGCATTATTCTTATCAATGCCTTGAAATTTAGTGGTGACTTTGTTAAACTGCCCTGAAAATGTCCTGCAGCATTTTTATTATAGGAAAAAAAAAACAAACAAACAGAAAAACCAGAACACATAAATGCTAATCATGAAGAGTTTATATTAGCAAATGTGTCATTCATCCATTTTTATGCCTTTGCTAGATATTTGCATGCTTTGCAGAGGAAACTGGGGACATTGGTATCAAGATATGTGCACAATGGGGCTGGAGAGATAGCATGGAGGTAGGGCTTTTGCCTTGCATGCAGAAGGAAGATAGTTCGACTCCTGATATCCCATATGATCCCTTAAGCATGCCAGGAGTGATTTCTGAGCATAGAGCCAGGAATAACCCCTGAGTGCTGCCTACTGTGACACACAAAAAAAATAATAAAGAAATGTGCACTGGTGAAGGATGGTGTATATTATCTGACTAAAACTCAATCATGATCAATTTTATAATTGTGGCAAAAATCAAATAACTATAATTATGAGCTATCCTGCAAATCATGGCATTTAAATAAAGTAATATTTTAAATTTTAATATATATTTGGATTACATAAAATACATTTTATATATATATATTTGATGCCAGCAAGAGCATAGAATATCAGGTGGTTGCCTTTCCTGTGCCTGACTCAGATTCTATCCCCAGGACCATATATGATAACCTTACTCCCAGGCCCACCAGAAGGTATCCTTAAGTGGAGTCCCAGAAGTAAGCCCTGAGTATATCCAGGGGTGGGTCAAAAGACAAACAAAAGAGTTTGAAGCTTATCTAGATTTGAATACTGGTGGTGACTACTTTTGGTCATCTGACTTTTTCTGCATTTTTGCTTTTGTGGCCACACCTGCAGGGTGCTCATGGGTTACTCCTAGTTCTGTGCTCAACAATCACTCATGGGCTCGAAGGATCATTTAAGATGCCTGAGATTGAAACTGCCACATGCAATGCAAATGCCTACCCACTGTGCTATTGCTACTGCTCCTATGTCATTTGATTTGGAAACATTTTGAATATTCCATTTTCTTACATATAGTGACAATGCCAAAACTACCTATCTCATGAGTTTCAAATCATTAAATAATAAACATTTATTATTTAATATGAATCTTGATGAATAAAAATCAGCAGATCTGTGCTTTTGGTGTCAACTATACTGCTGTTTATGGGATTGGAGTAATAGTACAGCATACATATGGTCCCACGATTCTCTGCTAGGAGTAATTTCTGAGCGTGGAGCCAGAAGTAAACCTGAGCGCCACTGGCTGTGGCCCCAATAATACCTCCCAATTTTATATAGTTAATATATATATAATATATATGGCTGTTTCTGTCATTGGGATTTCAAAATTTAAACTAAACTTTAATAATTATCTCAAAATGTATCTTTCAATTTCCTACCGATATTTCTTATTAATTGAGATTATTGACCTGAATATTTTAATCTATGAAATTGATATACTTATTACTCTAATTTATATTTCAGCTACTATTTTTGCATTGAAAAATTACTATTTTTGATATACTATTATTTTTGTACTATATTTTATAAAAAGTATTTTATAAGCCAAATTATAATTTATTGTCCAAAGGATAACTTTTCATGCAAAATTAACATTAAAACTATTATATTCAGGGCTGAGGTGGTAGAGCAAGGTATAACATTTGCATTGCACGAGCTAACCTAAGCTGGACAGCAGTTCCATTCTCCAGAGTCCCATATGGTCCCCCCAAGTCAGAGGAGTGATTTCTGAGTGCATAACCAGTAGTAACCCCTGAGCATCACTGGGTGTGGTCCAAAAAAAGCAAAAACACAAAAAACAAAAAACTATTATATCCGTGTAAAATAGCATGATAAAATATGGATTATATAATTATTCACATATACATGCCACACATTGGCATATTTGAAAAAAAGTATCAATTAATAGATCTTTAGTTTTCTCAAATTTTTATTTTAATTTGGTTATAAAGTAATTGAAGTGTATAATTAATTTTAAAATTTGGGCTACACTACAGTACAGTTGGCAGGAAAATTGTATGCTTCTATTTGAGTTTGATCACCCAAACCATATATGGTTCCCAAAGTCTTCCAGGAGTGAGCTCAGAATGCAGAGCTAGGAGTAAGTCTTTGTGATCCGCCCCTCAAAATTAAAACAATTTATATTACCAGAGCTAATCAAATAGCATTAATATTTAAAAATATCACTGTAATCTTGAATATATACAAACATTTTAACATTGCATTTTTATTTTATTTTGATTTTAATTGCTAATATTGAGTCCGATCAAGATTGGTGCTTTCATTATGATTTCATTATAAGAAATATATTTATAGTTAAATTCCATAACATGCGATATAAAAATCATGTTATGTAATGCTCTAAAAATTTCCTGTCTAAATGATCTCTTGCAATGAATTAAAACAGATACAAAACACATATGTAGGTGAAAACATTTTTGGCTAAATCTTAATATTTTATTAGATTAGGAAGAAATTTGGCTCAACTCAATTTTCTATTTAAAAGATAATTATTTGCTGAATCTCATCCTAAATTATTATGTAATTATTTTTCACACAAAAAATTTTTCTTCATTGGAGTGTATAATAGGGTAAACAATTATTTTTCCTAAAATAGTGTAAAGCTATTATTATTATACATTTATTAAAATAATATAAAAATAATAGAATATTAAAACTACAATTTTTGTATTTATCTTGTAAATGTAAAATACATTGTTTTATAAGTCTCATATTTATAAGTTGTACTTTTTCATAGCATATATTATTATTTAAGAATTGTATTTTAATAGTTATAGTTATTGTATCAAGTAAGATAAAATCGAGCAAATTAATCTCAAATTTAGTGAAACAAATGACCTTTAAGTTTACAGACAACATCTGGAGGAAACAGCTGGGTAACTGATCAGGTGTTTTTTCAAGTAGAAGTGCAATGCGGTGTTCCTGTGGTACTGTTTAGAGATTTTCAATTCTCACATCATGTAGCACACAGTGGTGCTATTAATTAGAAACTGATGGAAAGCCAGAAATAAATTCTTGTGTCAAACAGAATGTCTTACATGGAGGATATTGGAAAGTCATACAACTTTCTAAAATCGAAATGTTCACTGTAACAGCAAGAAAAACAGACTCCCTGCTACCAAGTCAATATTTTCCAACTGCTAAATGTTAATTTCTCTAATACCTATTTTCTCTCTTAAAAGTGTAACATTGAAATGAGGTTTTCTATCCTTTAAAATTAGTGATACAAAAAAGTTATTCAAGGATCGGTTTCCATTGCATATGCTTCTAATATTTTGCATTTTATATTGTTGCAAATTTAAAAAAATAATACTGTCAATTCTAATTATGATGTGTTTGCCATTTTGTTAAATTCCAGTATTAAAGGTCTTTTTAAAATATTTCTCATATATGTGATGTATTTGATTTAAAGATAAATTTTAAAATAGATCCTTCCTAGACCTATACTCATATTTCTTCTAACATACCTGCATAAAACATGCCTGAGTTCTTGATAAAAATAGTATGGTGAATATAGCTGAGTATGGTTAGTGCCATAGTAGCCTATACATCACCTGAAATTTGTTAAAATATGTGATCAGGGCCAGAGCAATAGCACAGTGATAGAGCATTTTGCCTTGCACATCGCTGACCCAGGACAGACCTGGCTTCCCATATGGTCCCACAAGCCAGGAGCGGTTTTTGAGTGCATAGCCAGGAGTAACCCCTGAGCATCACCGAGTGTAGCCCCCAAACAAATAAAAAAAAAGTGACTCATATGCCCTAGCTCAGATCTAATGAATTAGAAACTATTTTTCTAAGCAAATAAAAGAAAAACAACAAAATTAAAAAACAAGTATTTTTTTTTAATACTGTCATTCCAGTAGAAACATACCAATTTAGATGTCAACATGAATTCAGAGCCACCTAATGTTCAGAAAGAAAACAAATAACAGAAAGTGAACTAGTGACAAATCTCACAGCAAACATCTAATAATGACTTAAGGCTCTCATTGCAAGGTATGCTAATTTTCACAAATTTTCTTATTGCTGGCATTTTATATTCAATAATTTCATTACCACTTTGCTCCAAACAAGCAATAATTTTGTGCCTGCCAAGGAGATAGGTAGGCTTGGGCACTAGTGCAAATACAAGTACAGTGCAAGAGAGAATTTTACATTCAGGGTGGGATTGTTCATGGAACAAATGGATTATGAACAACTATGCAATACATTAAGATATTTATTTTTTAAAGGTTTATTGACTTTGACTCTTTTAGAATCAAACCCACTTTTGAATAGAAATATGCCCTTAGTACTTTGTGGGATAATTTATAATCTTATTTGACAACTACAAAAAAGAAAGCAAGTTTTAGTAGCTATTTTTTTTCTCACAATGGGTAAAGGCAACTTCTTTCCATAAAGTTTCATACATATATTTTGTACTTGTCTTTGAAATAAAGCTACCAAGTTCTTGGCTCATTAGTTTAAGTATGTTGGGGTCATCTAGATAGATAGCAGAGAGTAAATTTACCAAAGACAAACTAGGATAACTTTAACAGAAGCAAAAAGAAGTTCATGCTGGAGAGGAAATCAAATGTTCTTTCTAGAGTGTTTTATTAAATTTATATATATGTATGTATATATATATACATATACATACACACATATATACATATACATACATACACACATATATATATACATATATATATACGGTTTTGGAAACCATATATATATATGGTTTTGGAGCCACACTTGTTGATCCTCATCTGGCTATGAACTCAGAAATCACTCTTGTCTAGGAGGACCATATGAGATGCTGGGGAATGTACCTAAGTCCATCTTGGGTCAGCCATATGTAAGGCAAATACCTTACCACTCTGCTATCACTTTGGCCCCTACTGGCTATTTTTTAAAAAGAATTATAGTTCACTGTATTTAATATAAAGTCTGGTGAAAGGGGTGTTCATTTTTATAACTAAATTCAATTTATAGCTAAAATTCAACTACAAACATGCTTGTAATCATGGTGATTAAATATTTATAAAAGAAGAAAGTCATACTAACAGAAATGTATACATGTTAGAAAAATTTTAAAATTACAATTTATAATAATATTTCTCTACATCTATTTTGCTATATGTATTGAATATCTATCTACTACTCTTTGGATGGCAGACAAATGAAAATAATTATTTCTCGAAACTTATTTATATGCTATGAAAGTTGGTTTTTCTTCTTTTAGTTTAGATTTAAATTCTAGTCACAGGCTCAGCATCAGCACATCAAATTTTATAATATGAATTCCATGTTACATTCTAGATTATCAATCATGTTTCAATGTAATCCACATTGCATTGGAGACTTTTATTATGAGCATTATCGTTGTAGTATAGTAAAGTGCATTGTTAATGAAGCATGGAAAAGGAATAATTTCAATTAATAGGGATATATGTCAAATTTCAATTAGGGCTATGTTGGAATTCAAAAAGAGATATGAGCATATAAAGTTAAACCTTTGACCTTCACCATAAAGTATAGTGACTTAAAGAACTTAATCTATTTTGATGCAGCATGCAAATTTGAATAAATTAGTGTGTTTTGCATTCTTTGACATAACTTTATGTGCTTGATATGTACTTTTCAAATCTGTTTATTTTCTCTTTACATAGTAGAAATTAAAGCATTAGAAATTAAGAGTTTATACATTTAATTGAGACATTAAACATACCATTCAACAAATATTTGTTGTAAATCTACTCAGTCAGTGCTATCAATGGATAACTGGTCGTGAAATAGTAACAAGTGAAACAGATCAAGTTTGCAGTTTCTTTTCTCTAAAAAAACTTCCTTAATATTATTAAATGTTCAATTTAAAATTTTTGACTTATGAACAAATATGTTTGAAGTTAGTTTATTTGTTATAAAACAAAACATATTCATTGAATAAAATTTGGTTGACTTCTCCTTTCATTTTTGTCTTACTCTATCAATTATCCTTTTCTATACCTGTTTTATTGATTAAATTCAATTTTCTAAAGCTTTCCATAATATCAGTTGTTATGACTGCATAGCAATAGTACTTACAACAGCTGCAAGAAACAAACTCCATCTGGGACAGCCTTATTACTGCAGGGTCAACAACAAGGGCCAGCTCTAACATGATATCCCGACAATGAAGAAAATGTGAACAACTTGACCTTAGAGCAGTTTAGCCTACCTCACCAGCTAACGACAAGACAAAACCAGAAGACGTGGCACCCTTTGGTAGGTCCAAAAGCCAAGATCGTGTTTCACAGATGACTGGATACGAGAACCACGACCAGACTGTATACATCTTGGGACCAATAAAAAAGCCCTAGTCTAGGGTTTGAACTAAGACCTGCACAATAAGCATGATCCCCAGTTCCAAAGGTCCAGCAGAGACAATTGTAACGGGAAGGGGCTTCTGGAAGCACAAAGAAAGACGCTATCCTAGATGCCATCCTAGGTTCAGGGCAAAGACCAAGATCACCAACCACAGAAGATGGATTAAAATGGCACTGAGGTAACAGAACCTCTAGATTCACAAAGACTGACTTCACCATAAGTCCCACCTCAGGACCTGTACAGATACTGAGACCTCTAAACACAGAGCTCTGATTGTATCACCCTGGACAGAGCAGAAGTCTTCCACACACCAAAAAAAAAAAAAAAAACCAAAAAAACAAAACAACAACAACAAAAAAAAAACCCACCACCGGGAGAGTAATGATCCTGAGCAAAGACGAGCTGATTCCATAACAGTATACTCCAAGGACGGAGAAACCCCATATCGCATAGGGCAAGTGAATTCCTTTTCGAATGACCCCAATATTTACTGTGCCAGGGCAGGAGGGAAAAAAACAAAAATACAAAAAAACACAAAACCTTGGACATTTATATATATATATATATATTACCTTCATTTTTTATTGTTATTATTATTTTTATTTACCTAGCTATTTTGGTCGATTCCTCTGTTTGGATGTGATTATTGAAATTGTTGTCCCCAATTATCCTTATTTTTTTTTCTCTTCCTTTCTTTTCTTTCAATATGTGCTACGCCATGTTTCTTATTTCAAGACCACGGCGTGTTTTTTGTTTGTTTTTTTTTTTGTTTTTGTTTTTTGTTTGTTTTGTTTTGTTTATCTGTCTTTTGTGGTGCTTATCGATATAGCTGGAGTCCTCACTGGATATTTGACACTTCTTTTGGTACTGGTGGAGTGTTTCACCTTCATTCTCTCATTCATTTCCCAAATCGATGATGAGAACCTCTAGAAAGATTCTGCCCATTTTCGGGGTATTAGACTTTTACCCCCAGTTTATTTATTTTCTCCTTTTCAGGCAAAACCACGCAACTTGAACTAGCCAGCCCTGCCCCCACTTAGAGGGGGAAATAAGGGAGGCGTCAAGACCAAACTGATGCAAGACTACTAAGTAGTAGGTTAGATACAGAGGGGACCACATGTTCTAGACGCCCTGGGGGTGAGGGAAGAGGAAATGGGAGGTAGGACAAAAACGGAGGTGTAAGGAGGACAATTTAGGGATGGGAACCCCCCCCTGATTTTATGTAAATATATACCTAAAATATTATTGTCAACAATATGTAAGCCACTATGATCAAAATAAAAATTATATTATTAAAAAAAAAAGTTGTCCTTCTACTCCATCTGTTTTCTATAATGAAATATGAAAGCTTGTTCTAATGTAGATCTAATATTTTTGTTAATGTTATATAACAGTCTTTCCAAAATTAAAGATTATTTTTAAAGTAGTGTTTTATTCAATGTTTGAATGTTAAATACCCTTAAAATATGAGTTTGTCACAAAATCACATATGTATATATGTATATATACACATTTGTGTAGGATTTTCATTAATGAAGTCCTATACAGTTGTTATTTGATATATCAGAGATTTTTTACAATTATAATATTACAATTAAGGGGTCTGAGCGATAGCACAGCGATGGGGTGTTAGGATGTTTGCCTTGCACGCGCTGATCCAGGACAGACCTTGGTTTGATCCCCGGAGTCCCATATAGTCTCCACCCCCGACCCCTCCACCCCCCCCCCCCACCACCACCCAAGCCAGGAGAGATTTCTGAGCACATAGCCAGGAGTAACCCCTGAGAGTCACTGGGTGTGGCCCAAAGAGCAAAAAAAATTATACAATATTGCTATTAAAAATAGACTACAAATGTTAATTTTATAGCATTTCTACATTATCTCTAACGAAAGCGTTCTTAATGTGTGAAATTTTAAAGCTATCGACTTACAGTCAAGACATATAATTTCTGTTTAAAAGTAGATTTTTCTCTGCCCATATTTAGTCAAAACCTATTCTTTTTCTTCTCAAGTCATTTTTCAGAACTAAAAGTATAGAAAGCAATTTATTATATAAGAAACAAGATAAAGGGCATAGAGTTTAAGAATTGAGATGGATGACATGTTGTATATTCTTCTGAGCTGAGGTAACCAAGGTCAAAGAGAAGGAAGATTAAACTATTATCCTCTGGATTCTCAAAGGCTTTTCCAAAAATATGTATGAATGAGGCAAAGAGAACTTTTAATTCAAATGTCAAATGTGAAGGTAATTTGTCTGAAATGTCCAAATTCAGAAAATGATCAATATTTTTAAAGTAGTAATGCATGCTGTAAGCAACAGATTGAGCTATTTTGTAATTAACGTTTATGAATTAACAGCGAAAGGTATATTAAAAATTACTAAAATTAAATATATTAAATTAAATATTTAAAATATTAAATAAAAATTAAAAATATAATTATTTAAAGCATGACATATTAACACAGACTACTGAGAAGACTATAATAATTAAATGCAGCACAGTAAGAAATAATTTATATTATAAAATTTTTGAAGATATAACTTTATGATAAATCTAAATGTAAATAAATAGCTAAATGATTATTTAAAATAAAGGATTTGGGATTTTCTTTGCTTTTTTGTTTGCCCTCACCTGTTGGTATTAGCGAATATTAGAGGTATTAGAGGATATCATATATGTGAAAGGGATCAAACATGTGTCTGCTGTGTGCAAGGCAAGCACCTTATCTGCTCTACTATCTTAGATTGAGAATTATTTGTTATTTTCGAGTGATCTAGCATTCCTTCACCCTTGGATGAGATTTTTTTATTTCAAATACACAAAAAATAAATAGAAAGAAAGTATAGTTTAAGCAAGGTCAGAAAATAAATTGAAGAAAGGACTAAAAATTAAGCCTTGATCTCATGGAACAACAATATTACAAGTTTTTTCCCTACATATTTACTGGTTCAGTGTTCAAAATATGAAAAGCTTTTATAGTCTATTATAATATTAACAGTTTATAATTATGTACCTTAAAGTTTAAACACAGTATTATAAACACTTAATAATTTTCAACATGAATATACAATATTTTGAATAATTATTTTTAAAGAATATTTGTTTATTTCACATAATAAATTCAAATTATATTTTACTTTAATTTTCAGGTGAAAATGTTGAACAATGCAATATTGGCATGTTTCAGGTCTGAATAAATTAAAATAATTAAAATATATACATATATGCAAAGAATGGAATGGTAAATTATATACTGCTAGTTCAGTTTATTCAATTTTAAAGTATTCTGTGGTCCACTTCTACAAATACCCACCTCTATTCTCCATCATGCACAATAAAATGTTATCTTCTCTGCCTTTGGCTTATTGACCTAAATTACAGCTATGGAAAATTTTCACACAAGTTATCATTTTACTGAATGACCGATTTAATTTTAAGCCATGCAGACATGCTTTGAGAGGTGATAATAGAGCAGACAGACCTCATAATCTCATTCATTTGTTGACTGAATTAAAGTGTTATTTAAATTGAATTAAAATTTAAGTTTACCTTTGGAATAAGTTATGTATTTTGTTAAATTAATAATTTTTCAGTGACTGGAAGTGTATCTTCTAATTCAATAGTCAATAGACTAAATGGAAACCACTAATAATATAGATTATAGCAATTTTTTAAACAACCTGCTTTGACCAGGAAGAATTTAAATCTTTATATATCTGGGTTGTTTCTTTAATCTTATGCATGATTTATGTTTATTTCAGGAAAAGTATGCCTGACTAAAAAAAAAAAGAAGTTTAAAGTTCAAAATCAAACTCTGTGCTTCAAAATGGGGACTGAATTTATAAGGTGACTTCATTGGTATAAAATTGAAATACCACATTCTATTATTCAGATGATTATGCTTATTAGTGTGAAAAATCACTTGATATGTATGATAAGATGGTTTCTAGCAGATGTCTCTTTGATGTAAGTTATAAAACAGCACATACCTCATTAAACAACACATCAAAAGCATAGAAATGCAACCATTAATCTATATTTTATAATTTCCTCATAATAACTCCAAGTAAAATTCATTGAACACAAATGAAAGAGTTGGAGAAGGTAATATTAAATTTCACATATGGTTCAGGCCTGTTTCTTTGAGTTCTATCAAACATCTGTTGGCTGAAATTTCATCTATAATAAAATGAAAATTAGATTAATCAATGAAAGATAACTTTGGAGCCTTTCTAATAGGCAAAAGGACATTTCATGCATTTATAAAAATATACGTATTATCAAAGAACGTTCTATCAGATGAAACACTAAGTAACATCAAACCCAATTTATATATATTATCGATGAATATATTGAGGTATGTGGCAATACCTAATTACTTTAATTCACAATTATGGATAAGGAGGTTTTTATTAGAGTTAGATATTTAGGCCATTTTCAATATATTTTCTATTTTAAATAATTTTATATCTTATAGTTGGAAAATTTCTTATATTATAAATGTTTGTTATTTAACTTGAGTCCCCTTACATAAGTTGAGGCCTAAAGCAGGTGTAACATATGAAGCATTACCAAGATAGAGAAGTCTTAATTTCTCAATGCTTGCTGAGGTTTGTTATTTCTAAGTTATGTCAAACAGAACTTCAGGAACATATTATAATACCAGTAGGTCACACCCCTCTCATTATTCACTCTCATTCTCACTGTGTTTAGTCTTTACTCTTTCTAAGTGAATAGGTTTTTTTTTTTAATATATCAACTATTCTCTTCTTAAGCCAATATAACTTGGATGTTGCTACTGTCATCTATTTCTTCATGGAGAACTATTATTTTTGCTGTTTGATAGAGCCAATAACTCTTTGAGCTTTCTTCAACGTCTGACTAACCTGGAGCCCATTTCCTATCACTCGGTCCTTGCCCCCTTTAATAACACTCTACAGTGACTCATCTCAATTCTTTCACACATGATCTTAGATGGTAGTTTGTACAGATTTATTATCTTGATTTAAGGAGACTTAAGTTTTATGGCTCAGCATCTTAGAGAATGACCCATGTGCATTTGAGAAGAATGTGTATCTAAATTTCTGGGGGTGGAGAATAATATATATATATTTTATATGTAATATATAAATATATGTTATATGTTATAATTTTAATTAATTAATTTAAATTATTTATATATATATAAAGTCACTTCTTCCTTCAGAGCCAGTATATTCTTGTTGGGCTTTAGACTTGTTGACCTATCAAGGGGTGACAGGACTATGTTAAAATCTACCACTGTTATTTTGTTGCTATTGATATCTTTCTTCAAATCTATCAGGAATTATTTTCATCAAATTAGCGTTTTCTTGACAGGCCCCTTCGCTTCATTCTGTGTGTACATCTGTAAAGCAGGATTTGTATCCAATTAACTTTGATACTTTTAGAATTCAGAGTTGTATCTGCTTAGATATTCATAGATGCAATTTTGAACAAATGCAATAATTAAGCCATATTTTAGAAAGATATATCTACTTATTTTCAGCTCCCTGTTTTCTCTAAGGTATATCATTATTTTCTGTATGAGTGTAATAGACATCAACATTTTAATTAATGTGTATTAGATAATTGGGATGCTTTTACATACTACTGAGATGAACAGAGTCCCTAGAAAATGTTACTTTATCAACAAGAAACATTCATTTACTTTTCTGAAAGTAGTAACATAGATATTGATTTCCCTCATTTCTTTTGGAATCAGTAATATCAATTTAGAATTAATGTATATGTGAGAATATTCAATTTCAAAATACCTGGTAAGCTATTATTTTTCTCTCTGAGTTTAAATACAAATATGGTTATTTAATCATAATTGGGTTCAATCATTTGTAAGTATATTTTCTTCCATGAAATTTAAATGTTCTTATTCTATCTCAATAAAAGTGAAAAAATTTTGAGTATAGATATCAATAAAATAAATATTCTGTTCATTTACCCTAGTCACTGGACTCATTGTAATAAACATGTATTTCAATAGAACTTGATTTAAGGTAATCAATTAATAGAAAAGCATTTATTAAATAATTGTATAAATCTAATGACTTTTACTTCTAGAACCCTGATAATTAGGGTCCTTATCTGATAGCACAGTAGGTGGGGCATTTGTCTTGCACACTGCCACACCGCTTCAATCACTAGTATCATATAGGATTTTCTGAACACCTTCAGGCATGGTCGCTGAGCCCAGAGCCAAGAGTATATCCTGAGTGCCACCAGGTGTGGCCAAAAACCAAAGAAAAAAGAACATTGTTATTTAATTATGTAGTCTTTGTTATATAATATATATTATGGAGTGTTCTATGTTATATGGTCACTTTATACAAGGATCATCCTTGTAAAATGATATTATGTGTGAGGAAAAAGTGATCTGAAAAATGCCAATTCATCAATTTTTTTTCCTTCAAATTTACTATTTTGGTTGAAACCACTGCCAATATTCTGTCTTGATGAGATGGCTGGGAGCTTTATTTAATATTTACTAGCTCAGATTTATACCTTAAAACATTATGTTTTTGTTTGTTTGTTTTTGTTGGGCCACATCCATTGACTCTGAGGGTTACTCCTGACTATGCCCTCAGAAATCGCTCCTGGCCCGAGGTTCATCTTAGGTCAGCCACATGCATTGCAACTGCCCTACCACTTGCACTACCACTCTGGCTCCAAAACTTTATGTTTTTAAATATGTTTTGAATGTCACAGGCTCTGTTATTTATTTTGAACTATATTTATTTAAAACTTGGGGCAATGGTGATGAGACTATTTCAGTGTTGAAGGGCAGTGTTCTTTTTAGTGACTAAAACACAACTACAATCATGTTTGTAATTATGGGGTTTAAATAAAGATTATTATTTTAAAAAACGAGATATGATATCAGAGAAATAAACAGAATTGAAAAAAGTTATTAAATATCTCCTTTGTTGTATGTTGAAGCACATTATCACATATTATACAGAAATAAGGTTACGGACATTTCAAACTGCAAGGAAATTTTTGTGGACATCACATATAACTGCTGTACACTTTGTTTCTTAACTCATTAAATATTTTTTAAAATTTAATAGAGTTAACAATTATTTAATATTTAATGTGTCCATATAAGAATCAGTTTGCACACATTACTCACATAATCATATATCCTAGAATTCTGACACTATTATTAACTCATTTTACAGATTAAAGTAAAAATGGAAGCAGAGAGTTCAGTAAGGAAATCTACAGAAGAAAAACATTTTAGCAGAAAATTCAAAGTAAGGTGTTTTATTACAGTTATTTTTATTACCTCAGAATTACTCTAGACAAGTAAAAAAAATAAACATCTCTGATGATGTAAAGTTTTTGCTTCCCTGATTAAAACTTCTTATTCAGCTATATTAATATTTTTTATCTTACCAAATGTGCAAAAACTCAAAAATAAATGACTCTTATTAATATTAATATTAATATTAATATAATTAATAACATATAATTATAATTCTCAGGATTTTTGTTTTAAGAATAACATTTTGCTGAATTAAATTTACTCTTTTCAGAAGAAAATTTCTTTAGGTAAATTACCATCTGAACTGGCAATTTGCATTGTTTATATTTTTAATTGGGGGAATATTGGTTGACAAAAAATTGTATGTTTATAACAATAATTTCACACTTTCTCTAAATTTGTGCCCAAATAAATATTCAAAATATAAAAACATTATTTCCCAACTTAAAATCTAAAATAATCACTGAAAACATTGAGACTGATTTTGTCTCAGAAAGCCAAAAATATGAATCATTTTATGTAAAACCTCAAATTGGAATCATTTTTACTTTTTTCTGAAATTTAGTTACTCCACTTTTTTATTTCTACAAAACAAACAGTATCTCTTCCAAATATTAAATTTGATGAAAATAAAATAATTTAAAGAATACATCTAAGTTAACCCATTCATAATTATAAATGTTTACTTCAAATGTATTTTTCATAATGTATTTTCATAATGCATTTCAAAATGTATTTTTTCATGATCTTATAATTTTGTTTGTTCGAAATTACATTTGTACCTGGGATGTGTCATATTTTTTTTTTTTTTGTGGTTTTTGGGTCACACCCGGCAGTGCTCAGGGGTTATTCCTGGCTCCAGGCTCAGAAATTGCTCCTGGCAGGCACAGGGGACCATATGGGATGCCGGGATTTGAACCGATGACCTCCTGCATGAAAGGCAAATGCCTTACCTCCATGCTATCTCTCCGGCCCCAAGGGATGTGTCATATTTTAAAAGACTATATATCAAGTATGTTTTCCTATGCCCAAATGATACTACAGTATTTAGGGCATTTGCTTTGCATATTTTTGACCCAGGTTCAATTTCTCACACCAATATTATCAGCCTGAGCATCAGCAGGAGTGATCTTTGAGCAGAATCTGTAATAAGTCCTCCGCCCTGCTGATTGTGGTCCAAAAAATAACAGCAAAATGTTTTTCCTTTTTACTACATATATTTATTTATCTTAATATCAGGGAACTGACAAATTATATATATTATATTACAATATATATCTTTGATATATATTAAATATATATGAGTAAATAAACAAAAGATGAATCACTCCTAATGATTGATAGGTGATAATAACAGATTGTTTAGAAAATAATACTATGGTAACTAGCATTTTATCTCAAATTAAAGTCAGATATGAAGTTCAAAATGAGACATATCATGCTCAAGGGGAACACATTTCCACATACTAAACCAATCATTATTGCCTCCTTAATCTTAATTTAATTATTACCAAAGAAATTTTTGTTTTTTTATATCAATATGTTCTGTATAGTTGGAAATTGAAAAGAGCAAGTTTAATATCATTTTAACACTTGAAAGGGAACTACCATTTTCTCTCTACCTGGAATATGGACAAATATAAGTATTCATCTTGTTCAGATAATTAGAAAGTTTGTCCCTAAAAGTGAATATGTTTTAAAAGGTGTTATTAGCAGGCACAGCAATAATAAAAGGCATACTGTTTAGTTTTTGGCTATATTGGTGTTATGATAATAACAAGGTGACAACTTGACTGCAAATATTGGTCTAAGATTTTTATTCTAAATTTGACAAAAAGCACACTTTATGATTTATTTAAATTTGCTTTCCTACAGTCAGAATGAATTTTACATAATATATTTTCCCACATTTACACCCCTGGATTCATAACTTAACTTTTCTTTTTTGAAACACATTTCTTTGGTCCATGCCATGCAGATAATGGATAAAGTGAATACACGGAGCTCTGATCAGGACATTGAGTGCAAGACTTTCTTTCTTTATCACATTGTCTCTATGTCTTCTCATTACTGGGCTAGATTGTTAAACTGTTCACATCCATGTTCCCCATTCTACTTTATTTCCAAGTCAGAAAAACTGAGATGAGACAGTCCTCCAAAGTAGGGCTCCTTTGGACACAATTTGTCAAAATAGACATGCTAGCAATTAATAGAAAGCATGCATCTTGCTTATGAATACAGACTTTAAATTGTTGCTTACAAGTAGCTAGCAAGAGATTTCATGGTTCCCAAAAGTGCATGATTCTTAAGCCTAGGGGCTTCCTCTTTGCAACAGGACAGTTTGCTCAAAAAGAAGGAAAATAATTATTTTGGGTGATTTGTTTTTCTTTTGGCAAGGCTGTTTAAACAAATGATGCAGGTCTCTCACAGCAATGGAAAAAAAAAGAAAACAAGAAATGACATTTATGAAACACCTTACCTACATTGAAGAATGAAGAGAAATGAGGGAAGAAAATCTCATATCTTGGACCATTTCCTTAAAGTGTGACATGGAGACTAATGTTAGATGGGATGACAAAATGAAGAACATAGAAGTAACCATTTACAGCTAGTGCCCTGGAAAAGGAACTATTTCATTGCTATTTAGTTTTTCATAAATAATAGGATTTGCTTTGCCTGGCAATATCATGCTTTACAAACCAGGAGAGGACATAAAGAATTGTGAATTGGAATAACCTTTATTAAATTATTTTAACCAAATACTTTGTATTTTACTAGGAAAAATAATGAGCTGCTTTCCTACTAAAAATAGAATCAACACATTTATCAGACCAAATATATAAATAGCAAAATCTTACTTGATGAAAAATAAAGAAAAAGATAGGAACACAATTATAGAACTAGAACCTTTCACATTTCAAAAATGCTTTCTGGTAGACAGATCTGTTGCTTTGTCTTTGTTTTGTCATTTGGCGTTTCCATCTGATAAAATGAGAAATTAATACTTTGCTTAATTTTATATAGTTTGGAGATCTCTAGCTGAAATTCAAACTTCTGCTTGAATGATTTTGAATTATTTTTGTTCTCTTAGTTTAAGAATCCAAAAATGTGCCTACTTAGAAAAAGTTGATTTATATATAAGGTAATGGAAAATTGATATCTATAAAATATGTACAAATTATTGGTCTCTGGGCCAACTACTTCAAACAGGAATGGTAAAAAGAAATGTATTTGACAGAATACTTG
Organism: Suncus etruscus; assembly: GCF_024139225.1. Taxonomy (NCBI): domain Eukaryota; kingdom Metazoa; phylum Chordata; class Mammalia; order Eulipotyphla; family Soricidae; genus Suncus; species Suncus etruscus. The sequence continues at coordinate 125,030,311 of NC_064852.1, forward strand.
TCTTCTCTGTGAGAAGGTACTAAAATGAAAATCTTTATTCTTACAACAAGACTTCAGAGTGGACTTAAAAATAGCAAGAAACAAACCTAATTCTACATAAAAGAAAAATGTGGTTTAGAGAGATTAGATCACTTACTCAAAGTCAAATGTCATAAAGCCCTAAATTGTAATTTAACCTTTAAAAATTATTTTAACATCATGACAAATGAGCAGCTCAGTTGAAGAGGCATTTGAGGAAGAAAAATGGTGATTAACTACCTCAATATGATTAATCATGTGGTTTATGCCTTTCCCACTGCTCTTTGTGTAGAAACTGTCTAGACCCACCCTCTGAGGTCTTTATGATCTTCTCTCCTTGATTTTGTTTCTTCTACTTAGCTCCTTCATTTTCTTGTTCCCTACTCTTTCTCTCCCTCTACTGCTTATCAGGGATTGCATAGACACTTGCCTGTGCAATTCAAACATTGTGTTGCCTTGCTTACAAAACTCACATATCAGGTTGTCAAACTCAACCACAGTGCTCATAGGACTGGAGGCGGCCACCCTTCAGCTGTGGAGGAAGGCGCAGTGTGGGTGGCTGCCCTGCTGGCTTCAATGCCCACACGTCTGTTTGAGCTCACAAGGGGATTGTCTGCTTTAGTTGCTACAGTGAAGCCCAAAATCACATGAAGCACCAGGGGCCACTGACAGTGGAGCTTCAGAGATGATCTTTTTTTCTTAGCACTCATGAATGTAACCTAAGCTAAAGCTCTTATCCTCGCATACATTTAGCCACTGAGTCCTCTACTGATGCCTTATTTTTATTTCTCAAAAATTTGTTGTTTTCTTTCATTTGGTTAATTTTTTTCTTGAATATATAATTCAAGGTTCTATATTTATGGATGATCCTTACAGAATAACACAAACACATACAGAAACAAAACTAACAGAGAGATAGGACAAAAAACAATTATAGACTAGGATTATTTAAAACATAAATGATAATTGAAGTATTGTTTGTGAAATATGCACATGTGAATCATTTGCTCTTTACAAAATATATGTATATTATATATACCTTCATAATGCAATATGACCGTATTATTTTTTACCATTATTGCTTGCCTTTGAAAAATAAATGATTTAACTTTGTTTCTCAAATAATTAGCTAGTAATCATTCAAAATGTTTTATTATCTCAAGTAATATTTAAAAATAAGATTTTAATTGAAGAACATTTTAAAATATAAGTAAATCTAAAAAAAGGGGCAGGCCGGAGACATAGCATGGAGGTAGGGTATTTGCCTTACATACAGAAGGACGGTGGTTTGGATCCCGGCATCCCATGTGGTCCCCCGAGCCTGCCAGGAGTGATTTCTGAGCGTTGAGCCAGGAGTAATCCCTGAGTGCTGCCGGTGTGACCAAAAACCAAAAAAAAAAGGAATTTTTTTGGGGGGGGCTGGTGAGGTGGTGCTAGAGGTAAGGTGTCTGTCTTGCAAGTGCTAGCCAAGGAAGGACTGCGGTTTGATCCCCCAGCGATATGGTCCCCCCAAGCCAGGGGTGATTTCTGAGCACTTAACCAGGAGTAACCCCTGAGCATCAAACGGGTGTGGCCCCAAAAAACAAAACAAAAAAAAAAAAGAAAAGGGGCAAATAATTTTAAACAACATTATAATATTATAATCCAGATTTAATCAGTTTCAGGCCCATTACTAATTTTTATTATATATTTTGCTTATATTTTAATATATAATAATACTTATATCTTGAAATTTTTATGTAGCTTGCTATACATGTAATATTGTCAGTATCTAGAGTACATAAAGCTCTTAATTCTTTAGATTCTGGGCATGTCAGTTAGAAAACTAACATTAGACAGCTTGGTAGCTAAAATCCGAATTTATTAATGCAAACACAAATGTCACATGACTATAGGTGCTCAAGTAAAATGCATTGAGAATCTAAGATTTATAATTTGCTCTAAAGATCTGGGCTCAAGGCACAAAAAGAGTTTGTTTAATATTAAAAGAAGATTCTTCAAAACATAATAATAGAAAAGACCAGAGAGATGATATACAGGTTATGGCACTTGCCTTTATCTTGGTCCATGACAGTTCATTCCCCTATACTGCATTTGATTTCGTGAGTACCACCAGGAGTGTTCCCTTAGTATAGAACCAGGAGTATGTCCTGAATATTTCTGGATGTAGCCCCACAAAAACTATATATAAATATGGCATAATAAGGAGCTTTTCAGATTAAGATGTCATACTACCACATGGCTTTGGAGCTCCATTGCATTCCTCATCAGTGGGACACTGGGCGGCCAGATACTGCTGGGTGGAGTCCAGAAGAAAATTAAAAATAGATACAATGTACTCCTTAATGATAGAAAAAGAATTGCAGTGTGTATTAAAATATGCATATTTATATTTCATTTAGTATGTGTTTGTATAGTAACAAAGGGCATTCACTTCATGTCCCAGAAATGTTTGTATTTCTGGGAGTCAAATTTTATTATTAACTGTAATGAAGAAATGTCTCTTTTGAAACATGCCTAATGTTTTCTTCTCAACCCTAATTTGTGTTTTTTATTTCACTCACATTGTTTTCTTTCATAATTTCCATTACAAATACTTAAATATTCAATTTTAGTAAAAAAATTGAGCATGTGAAACTATAGAGTTGAACAATTTAAATTATAAAATGATGACTGAAGTATTTTCCTGAAATATGCATGAGTAAATCATTTTCTCTTTAAAAAATAGCTTTTAAAATTTTAAGCATTCTCTGAAATAAAATTCCTCTAAAATATCTTAAACCTTAATTTACAAATATTGTTATCTTTTTTGTTTATTTTTTTGTTCTGTTTTGTTTTGGTTTGGTTTTGGTTTTTTGGGCCACACCCATTTGATGCTCAGGGGTTACTCCTGGGTAAGCGCTCAGAAATTGCCCCTGGCTTGGGGGGACCATATGAGACACCAGGGGATCGAACTGTGGTCCTTCCTTGGCCAGTGCTTGCAAGGCAGACACCTTACCTCTAGTGCCACCTCACCGGCCCCAAATATTGTTATCTTTTATATAAAAATTTTATCTCCCTTTTAAACACCACTCTTTGCAATATTTTTACTGAAAGGATATCACAATTAATCACCTTTCAGTACACAGTTCTGTGCAGAGTGATTGAGAAACATGCACTGATGACAGATGTTGTACATTGTATGACTGAAACTCTATCACCAATAATGTTGTAACAGAAAAAAACCCAACTGTATTATGAGTAGCATTGTAACCACTGTGCTTAAATAAAATAATTAATAAAAGCTATTACCCCAAACAAACACTCTAATGAAGGAAAGGAAAAAGAATTATAAGAAAATTATTTTTTGTTAGTTAACTTTATAACTGATATCATCATTTCTACTTATGCTTTTTAGAGCATTTCTTCTGGGGGTATTTTGACATAAATTCATTTGCTGAGTAAAGAAGTTGTACTAATAGTGGAACTCAGAAAATGATGCTCTTTTTTTTTTTTTTTGGTTTTTGGGCCACATCCATTTGACGCTCAGGGGTTACTCCTGGCTATGCGCTCAGAAGTCGCTCCTGGCTTGGGGGACCATATGGGACACCGGGGGATCAAACCGCGGTCCGTCCTAGGTTGGCGCAGGCAAGGCAGGCACCTTACCTCTAGCGCCACCGCCCGGCCCTAGAAAATGATGCTCTTGATGTATTAAAATGTTGTAAAATTAATGCAGATAATTTAGGTATAATTCAGCCTCCCTCTAATGATCAATAATTTTGCATTAGATGGAAACATTTATCATAATTAAGAATATTAATTAATTTGTTATTAAAATACTTATATTTCACCTCATCATCTTTTGATGTTTCAAGAATCATTATGGGTAATAACTTTGGCATTTATCCTTAGTTTTATTTTCATTGAATTTCTTAAATTTTGCTTATTTTTGATAACCTAACATTTTGAGTATTAGTGGTGGCATTTTATTTGAATAACCTCCAAATCTGACTAAGGACTTGGAAGAACAGGTGCACAGATAAATTGTAAGTCTTAGCATGTCATATCAAAGTAATACATATTATCAGCTAGACTTCACAACTTACTATTTAGGAATATAATTCTTATCCTCAAAGTGACTAAAAGCTCTTCAATAAATAAAATTTAAGCTATAAAACTAGAGAACTTACTGAGAAAAATGAACTATCTTTTAGTTAAATAGGAAAGTGGTGCAATATTGTACAAACGCCATTCCAAATATATATATGGAAATAAGCATATATAACTTTTCAATTTCACCAAGTAAATATATTTCAATGAACATTAAAAAATCTATGCCTAGCATACTTATGAATAAGAAATTAACTTTATATTTCATAAATAGCATTAGATGATGGACTGTATTAATAGTAAACCTATGTGTAAACCTAATGTAAACCTAAAATGATAGTCACTCAAAAGATTGATTTATTGTATAAATAAGCAAATGCGTTTTAGCTTGAAATTGAATAATGACATGTTAAGTTAACACATTGTATTTGTCCAGACAAAATATAAATCTGAAAATGGTTTATGCTTTGCTTGACTTACCACTAGACCATTAATTAAACAATGTCTAATCTAAAATATAGGAAGCTTTGGAGACTGTATCTCTTAGAATTTAATACCTAATGTGACTGAATTTCAATCTACTAACCATCCAATTAATTGCTTTCAGTGATAATCAAATGCACTGCAAATTTCTATGGTTTATAGTATATTTACAGAGATGGGAAACATTGTGCAGACCTATATATGTATACTCTAAATACTAAGCTTTGCAGAGGCTACACAAATAAAGAAAAATAGAAGAAAACATTTAATAGCTCTAACCAGATTTATTTTAATTATTGAAATTTTTGTTAGTTTGGGGGACACACATAATTTACTTAGAAATTACTCCTATCTCTGTGTTAAGGGACACTCCTGAACATGTTTTCATTTTGCATCTCCGTGTTAAGGGACACCCCGTATTCAGTGTCGAAGGTCAAATAAATGCAATGTCAAAACATATGTCTGCTATACAGTATTTCTGTTCCCTAAATACATGGAATTTGATTTTTAATCCAGATATTCTAATTTTTCATAGATATTCAAATCGTCAGCAATTTTGACTATTCCATTATAATGGTACTGTATTACATTTGAGTAAAGCTTTTTATGAATAAAACAATATGTATATTTTTCAAAAGAGTAAGTTTTTTTTTTATTCTCAAATGAGATGTGAACCCAGCCATGAAAATGTATAGCTACATAGGTAATGCAGTAGAATTCTGGGCCATCTTAGGAGGAGATGGTGATCCAACTCCCCACCCTGTCAAAGCCATGCTTGGTTCTACCATCACCCAGAATCACAATTCTCCCTATGGCCCTGCCTGATCATTGACCATCTACAATTCCCTAGGGGATGCTAATCTAATCACACTTCAGATAAGCTGGTTGTTGGGCTGACATCACTGGGGCTTCTTTTGGAGCAATTGCAGGCACCAGGCCCCATATATCCAGGAAATCCTTACAGCTATAACCTTGCTCACAAATACAGTTACCATGTTCAAACTGGGCCTTCTTCCAAGAGACTCTACAGCAGAGTATATGCCCCTAAAGTGTGTAATATTGTAGCTCAAATTTCTGGACACCTTCATTTGTTGTATCCTATCACTCATAAAGGAATATCCCGATTTAACAAACTGTATATATAACAAGAATTTACTGAACTCTCTGCCATTTTCATTTTCACAAATGAACTTCCTACTGTGTAATTTCATTTTCTTTCTTTTTTCTCTTTTCTTTCATTTTATTTATTTTATTTTTTCAAGAGCCTTGCTTTCTCTTATCTGCAAACAAATGTATTATGATCAACTATGTCAATATGTGATACACTTTTCTTTAAATAAATAAAGTTTATAGAGTATAAGAAACATTCCTTATGACCCAGTTGCTTTTATTTCTTGGCTTTAATCCCAAAGGATAAAAATCTTAGGAAAGAATTATCCATGCCTATGTTCACTGAAGCACTAGATACAGTATCAAGCAAATGGATACAATGGGTACAATACACATGCTCAATAACACCTAACTGGATAAGAAGTTGTGGTACACTGGAATATCACTTGACCTAAAATTACAAAATTCATATTTCTAAACCCTGAGGAACAGGTTGGGTGAGAAGAAAGAGTGAAAATATGGTGACATACAGTAATGTGGGTACTGGTCGCTCTTCTAGTGTTATGGTAATTAATGTTTTTATAACTATAAATGTAAAAATTATTTAACAATATTAGTAAATTCTAATTTTAAAGATAGTTTCTGACTTGACAGAATTTACTTTTGATATCTTTAAACAATTCTGTTTGACAATATCAGTAAAAGTTGACTCTTTCCTCTGAAAATTGTATGAAGTGACCTAGTAAATGCAGTTTTAAGTGATAACTTGAAGGATATGAAGAGAAAATATAAAATACTTGTACTATAAAATTCAAGTTTATATTTATACAAGATGTAGATAGGTGGTGAACTTGATTGAATAAACATATTATTAGAAGATAAAAAATACCTGAACAGATGTTCTCCTTGTTATTGTGTTTTGGGTTCAATAGGAAGGGTAGCAAAACATTAATTTCTTAAGTAATAAAATAGAATTTTAAGTAAAATAATTTGAAAATTTTGATTTGTACCTGAGCTTGTGATAGGTTTCACTAACATATCTGTATGTATTTGCATCAAGATTTCTGTCAAGAGCATTGGTTAATTTTAGGCATTAGCAGAACGTAGAACATCCTATATCAATGCTTTTTAGAACATTCTAAATATTTAGATTCTTAAATATTTATATTTAAGGAGTGACATATTGTTTTATGACAGTTGGGATTGATTCCTGTGAGTTTGACTAAGGCATAACTCCCTCTTCGCTGTTATTCCCTACTGCATATAATCTTTTCAGCTCTTACTAGCTGAGAATTTTCCTATCTTGGGTGAGAGAGAGAGAGAGAGAGAGAGAGAGAGAGAGAGAGAGAGAGAGAGAGAGAGAGAGAACTGTTTATAAATTTTTGCCTTCTCACAAACCTTGATTTCACCCCAGAGTCACAGATGATCTTCTAAAGCACGGGTAGGAGTGATTCCTGAGCACAGAGCAATGAATAACCACTGAGCACTCAGGATTATGTTGAAAAAAAAAAAAAACCAAAATAACAAATATAGAAGAAAAAAGATCCTTAAGAGAACATATTAGGTTGATTTCAAACAATATCTTCCTCTTCAGAATATTGACCTCTTCAAGTCCTACTTTCATTGGTATTTCTGATGATTCAAAACACATATTTCATTATATATAATTTTTTTTTAAATCTAGACTTCTTGTTACAGGCTTATTTGTGAAAGAGTAACTTGAAAAAAATAAGAAAGCTTCCTTGCTTTTATCTGAAACTGCAATACCTATGTTTGATTTTTGTTTTTATCTTACAGTAGACCTTGAATTGGTTATAGAAGAGATATGTCACTTTTAGAGTGCATCCAAATGCAATTTAAAAAGAGAGAAAAATTATTTTTGAAGAACTAAAGAAAAAGTAGATCAAAAATATAGAGACAGAATTGGGAACAGGCAAGATGGAACACTAAGACTGTGAGAAAAGTAAATTTCTAGAATCTTGATAATTTAAGTACTGGATATTAATAGAATCTCTGTACTTACAGTAAAGAAAGTATGATAGTCTCAATTACCAATTATAAAATAGCCTTCTATAATAAATTGAAACTGTATAACCTATGTCATATTTTCTTTTTAAAATGGTACAGATACATTACATATTAAATATAAGTATTATTTCTATTAAAATGATACCAAAAACACATTAGATTTAATCATGCAAAGGAGAGAAAAAAACACTTTCTTAAGGACAATGACATGTATCTTCCTAAATGATTAACAACAAAATAATAGTCTGTGCATCCTTTGAAAAAAGGATCATGAACCCATATTATTAAACCTTAGAATACTTTATTATTGATTTTTGTTAAATGAGACTTCAATAAAATTCATACTTTTGATTCTATAATTTATTTATTTATTTATTTTTGGTTTGGTGGCAACAAACCAAACTCTCGGGGGTTACATCTGATTATACGCTCAGAAATCACTCCTGGCTTGGGGGACCATATGGGATTCTAGGGGATAGAACCACGAGTTCGTCCTAGGTCTTAGGCTAGCATGTGCCACTGCTCTTGCCCCTGATTCTATAATTTAGCAGAAATCATTTGTATGAATCATTGAACATTAGTTATTATTGCTGGTGCTAAAAAGAACATGGGGGAGCAATCCTTGCTGTGCATATTAAAGAGCCATACCTTTGCATTTGTTTTCAAGTATAATATTTTTATATGAAAACTTGTGTTTGACCTTATAAACAGCAACCATAATGAGTGATAATTTGTATTTTCTAAAGACTTTGTAAGCTTTTATTGTTCTTTGTTGAACTGCAGAAGGAATTTTATGAACATCTATGCTGCACCTTATAGGAAATCTAGACCAAGACAAAATTTAGAAGAAGCTGTCAAGATCCGAGTGGCTGTTCTATGTAAAAGCTATGCAAATGAGTACTACCTGAATGTATTAAATGCTCCACTGCAAAACTTCATGAATCAAACATGGGTTAAGCCACAATGAATTCTATTTTACAGTGCTGTGGTTTATTTACTCACTGAAAAAAAAATACAGTATTTAAGTATAGCTTAATTTATGGATCCTCAAAACCTCAATTTTGAGAAATAGTGTTACTTTCCAAACAATATATAATTTGAGAAGGGAGAGAACAAACACCTGGAGAGGCAATTTACTTAGCTGAGACCAACTGAAGTGTTGATGCCTGATAAAAAGATTTCCATATTTTGATCGTTTCCTGAGATGTGTTCAAGTTAATGATATGGAAATAGCTAGACAGCAAAATAAAGAATAAAGGAAAGTTTTCATTTCAAGCTCCACTAGCACTTTTTTGTAGAGCTACGAAGCTGATCATATTTAGACATTTAATTAAGCCATTTAAATTTTAACCAGAATCCTAAGGAAGCCTTTGCTGGAGAATATAGGACAGGTATCAGAGTGATAGTGGCCAGCAATTAGATAAATATGTGGTGATTAGGAAAATAACAAACACAATAAATTTATGCTAATGAAGCCAGGACCTGTACAAAAACAGGATCTATAACTACAGAAACCTGAGAGCAACAACTGTGAGACTGAAGAACGGACCACAGAGAATGACTAGGGTGTTGGAGAACTGAGTATGCTTGGAGCCGAGAGTTGGTCTTTTACCAAAATATTTCGGGGGTAAGAACTGTTTTATTAGGCCAAATGTCTTTCTTTCCAATTTCTTCCATATTTTGCCTGCCTATGGAAATGACAACTGCCACACACTCACATGTTTGTTTGTTTTTTCTTTTTTTTAGTGTGTCTCCCATCTCTAAAGAAAAAAAGGAAGGAAGCATACTAAACCTTGGGCTATTGTATTAACGACTTTATTGGTGATGCAACAGTTTTCACAAATATAACTGCTAATGAACTCTCTCCTTTTCCCACTTTATTTTTTAATTTTCTACTTTCTATTTCTTAATAACTTTGCTTTCTGTCAGCCTGAAACAAATGTTTTATGATCATTTATGTCAATTATGTAATACATTTTCTTTAAATAAATTTGAAAAACATCTTAAAAAATAACACTGTTTGTTTTGCACAAGTAATTGATTTAACTGGTTATGGAGATTAGTTCAACTGGACATGGGTGTTTCCTCAAGAGAAACATTGAGAGCATGTTTGTGTCTCTGAAAATTCCCGCTAAGAAGAGTGATGAATAATATATAGAAGATAAATGAGGGGCTGATTTTTGTTCACAGACTGGAGTTCCAAAGAGAGACAAAGTACCTTTCTACAGATCTGTTGATCACCAAACCCAATACTTTAAAACTTAAATAGGCCCCAAACACTCACTGTTATGCATTAGTAACACAACATTTAGCAAGCTGTAAATAAAGATAATGCAACAAAATAATTCATTTAAATACAAAGGAACTTTGGCACTGTGAATAATGTTATGGATGAATTATATTATCAAAATTTATTTATATTGTGTGGCAACTTTTAACTGTAGTCTTTAAAATAAGACTAAAACTTTATGATAAAACTTTGCTTCTTGGAGCCAAAGAGACAGCATGGAGGTAGGTTGTTTGCCTTGCATGAAGAAGGATGGTGGTTCGAATTCCAGCATCCCATATAGCCTCCATGTCTGCCAGGAGCAATTTCTGACCTCAGAGCCAGGAGTAACATCTGAGCACCACCAGGTGTGACCCAAAAACCAAAAATAAAAAAACTTTTCTTCTATACAAATCAGATATGACTTGTGGTTTTTAAAATACTAACATTTTCAGATTTGTAGTGAAACATCTAAAGTACATATGATGATATGAAATATATTATATATGATTATATAATAATATAATATATATGGTGTTATAACATAATTATATTATATTTAGACCATCAAACTTCTAGGTATATAGATAATATGATTAGTAATCATAAATTATTAAGAAATAAGAACCCATTAAAATGAAAAAGAAAAATTCTGTAAACTCAATGTGCTGTATTTTTTTTTATAAAATAAATCTAAGTGCCACTTATATTATTTCTATAGCTGTTAATGATTCACTATTATGTTACATTAGCCTGTCAATTAACAATGTTCTGACTGGGAATATCTACGCCCACCCAGTGGTTCTCTACTGTGAGAAACTGTAAGTTTTGTTTGTGCGTGTTTTTCCACTGTCCTGTCTCCTGAACCTCTTGGGAGTGGGCCGAAAAGGGCCCAGAAAAATAACTTTCCCAGAGTTTCCAAAAGAGCATGGCCACTCTGCTTCTCTTCGCGGATGCACACTCATTCTAACCAATGAACCCCACTACAACATGCAGAAAAAAAATCACACTACAAGCGTGACAATGGGGAAACCTCTCAGGCAAACATCATTCACAGAGAATGAAGACAACCTAAAAATTACAAACCATCTGATTAACCTCTCAGATAAGGAGTTTAGAATAGAAATATGGAAGATGTTTGTAGAACTCAAAGAAAGCATAGATCGATCTGAACAGAACACAAAGACAGAAATCAGAAAACTCCAAACTGAAATAACAGATCTGAAAAACATGGTAGCTCAACTGAAAACCTCAGTGGATGGCCTGAAATAACAGATCTGAAAAACATGGTAGCTCAACTGAAAACCTCAGTGGATGGCCTCGCCAGCAGGGTAACAGCAGCTGAGGACAGAATCGGTGTGCTGGAAGATGAGATGCAGAAAAACTCAACATATAAGAAGAAATTGGAAAAGAACCTTAAGAAAAACGACCAGGCAATGGAAAAGGTACTAAAGGAATGCGAACAGATGAAAATAGAAGTCTTTGATAGACTCAACAGAAACAACATAAGAACCATTGGAGTCCCAGAAACCCAGGTAGAAGATCTCCAGGAAGAATCAACTGTCAAAACATCATCAAAGAGATACTCCCACAGATAAAGACTACATGCAATCAAATCCTGCATACCCAAAGAGTACCAGCTAAAAGAAACCTAAACAAAAACACCCCAAGACACATCCTCTTTACAATGACAAACCCCAGAGATACAGATAGAATACTGAAAGCAGCAAGATCAAAAAGGGAAATTACATTCAAAGGAGCATCCCTAAGACTTACAGCAGACATGTCACAAGAAACTCTCAAGGGCAGAAGACAGTGCTGGGATATTGTGACAAGACTGAATGAAATGGATGTCTCACTAAGAATACTGCACCCAGCCCGACTCACGTTCAGGTTTGAAGAAAGGATACATAGCTTTATGGATAAACAACAGCTCAGAAACTTCCCAGATGAAAAACCAGCCTTAAAGGAAAAACTGAAAGGTCTACTTTAAGACAAGAGAGACCAACAAACAAGGCAAACTTATCTACAAAGATGACATTAAATCCTTTGACAATCACTCCCTCAATGTCAGTAGACTAAATTCACCAATTAAAAGACACAGAGTGGCAAAATGGGTCAAAAAAAATGAATCCAACCTTCTGCTGCCTACAAGAAACACAGCTGAATAGTCACAAAAAACATAGACTCAAAATCAAAGGCTGGAGAAAAATCATCCAAGCAAAGAACACTCAAATAAGCTGAGATGGCCATATTAATATCTGATGACACCAACTTTATACTCAGAAAAGTGGTAAGGGACAAATATGGACACTATGTACTAATCAAGGGATATGTGCAACAGGAAGAAATCAGACTATTAAACATATATGCACCCAATGGGAGACCAGCAAATTATCTAATACAATTACTGACAAATCTGAAAGAAGAAATCAATAATAACACAATAATTGCAGGAGACCTCAACAAGGCCCTGTCAACACTTGATACGTCAACCAGACTGAAACCCAACAAAAACATACTAGCCTGAAAAATGTAATGGAAAAAAGAGGGTAGTAGATATATATATATATATATATATATATATATATATATATATATATATATATATATATATATATAGGACACTCCACCCAAAAAAAAGTGGATACACATTCCTCTCCAATGTACATGGGTCATTCTCCAGAATAGACTACATGCTGCCACATAAAACATACCTTCATAAAATCAAGAGAATAGAAATCTTGCAGGCTACCTTTTCTGACCACAAGGCTCTGAAATTAGATGTGAACTACAAAGACACACAGAGGAAAATCTTTAACAATTGGAAATTAAACAGCCTGCTACTGAACAACCAGTGGGTCCAAGATGAAATCAAAGAGGAAATCAAAACGTTCCTGGAAACAAATGGTAATGAAGACACAAACTGCCAGAATCTATGGGACAGAGCAAAAGCGGTCCTGAGAGGAAAAGTTATAGCTTTGCAGGCACACATCAGGAAGGAAGAAGGGGCCTACCTGAATAGCTTATTGACGCAGCTCATAGAATTAGAAAGTGCTCAACAAAAGGAACCAAAAACAGGGATACAGAAGGAAATAACAAAGCTGAGAGCAGAAATCAACGAAGTGGAAACCCAAAAAACAATCCAAAAGATCAACAAATGCAGAAGTTGATTCTTTGAAAAAAATAAACAAGATTGATAGTTCATTGGCAAAACTCACAAAGAAAGAGAGAGAAATCTGATAACCCATATTGGAAATAAAAAGGGGAGATCACGACAGATATTGCAGAGACCCAAAGGGTAATCTGAGACTACTTTGAGAAACTTTATGCTACTAAACATGAGAACCTAGAAGAAATGGAAAAATTCTTGGACACTTATAACCTTCCACATTTAAGTAAGGAGGATGTAGCATATCTAAACACCCCCATCACTATGGAGGAAATTAAAACTGTAAACAAACATATGCCCAAAAATAAAAGCCCAGGCCCACATAGATTTACTAATAAATTCTTTCATACCTTTCAAGAAGAGCTACTACCAATCCTAGCCAGGCTCTTCCATGAAATTGAAAAAACGGGAACACTCCCAAACAGTTTTTATGAAGCCAACATTGCCTTGATATCAAAACCAGACAGAGGTGCTGCCAAAAAAGAAAATTACAGACCAATATTCCTGATAAATGCAGATGCAAAGATCTTCAACAAAAACATAGCAAATAGGATCCAATGTATCATCAAGAATACTACAACCTAGTAGGTTTTATCCCAGGAATGCAAGGATGGTTTAATCATACACAACATCAACAAAAAAAAGATAGAAATCACATGATCATATCAATAGACCCAGAGTAAGCATTTGATAATTCCAACACCCATTCTTTTTTTTTTTTTTTTTTTTTTTTTGGTTTTTGGGCCACACCCGGCATTGCTCAGGGGTTACTCCTGGCTGTCTGCTCAGAAATAGCTCCTGGTAGGCTCGGGGGACCATATGGGACACTGGGATTCGTACCAACCACATTTGGTCCTGGATCAGCTGCATGCAAGGCAAACACCGCTGCCAACATCCATTCTTGATCAAAACTCTCAGCAAGATGGGAATAAAGGAACCTTTCTCAATCTAGTTAAAACCATCTACCACAAGCCAATTGCAAATATTATCCTCAATGGAGAAAAACTAAAAGAATTTCCTCTAAGTTCTGGTACAAGACAAGGCTGTCCACTCTCACCATTTCTCTTCAACATAGTCTTGGAAGTGCTTGCTTTAGTGATCAGGCAAAAAGAAGATATCAAGGGAATCCAGATAGGAAAGGAAGAAGTCAAGCTCTCACACTTTGCAGATGACATTATACTCTACTTAGAAAACCCAAAAGACTACAAAAAGGTTCTAGAAACAATAGACTCATATAGCAAGGTGGCAGGCTACAAAATTAACACACAGATATCAATGGCCTTTTTATACACTCATAATGATAGGGAAGAGATGGACGTCAAGAAGGCAATCCCATTCACATTAGTGCCACACAAACTCAAATATCTTGGAATCAACTTGAACAAAAATGTGAAGGCCCTATACAAAGAAAACTATAAAGCCCTACTCCAAGAAATAAGAGAGGACACACAGAAATGGAAACACATACCCTGCTCACAGATTAGGATTGGTAGGATGAACATCATTAAAATGGCAATACTCCCCAAAGCATTGTACACATTTAATGTGATCCCTCTAAAGATACCCATGGCATTCTTCAAAGAAGTGGATCAAACACATCTGGAACAATAAACACCCTCAAATAGCTAAAGCACTCCTAGGGCAAAGGAGTATGGGAGGCATTACTTTCCCCAACTTTAAACTGTACTACAAAGCAATAAAAACAGCATGGCATTGGAATAAAGACAGACCCTCAGATCAGTGGAATAGGCTTGAGTTCTCAGACAATATTCCCCAGGCATACAATCACCTAATCTTTGACAAAGGAGCAAGAAATCCTAAGTGGAGCAGGGAAAACCTCTTCAACAAGTGATGCTGGCAGAACTGGTTAGCCACTTGCAAAAAAGCGAACATAGACCCCCAGTTAACAGCATGTACAAAGGTAAAATCCAAATGGATTAAAGACCTAGATATCAGTCCTGATACTATATGGTATATAGAACAACACGTTGGTAAAATACTCCATGACATTGAGACTAAAGGTATCTTCAAGGAGGAAACTGCACTCTCCAAACAAGTGGAAGCAGAGATAAATAGATGGGAATACATTAAGCTGAGAAGCTTCTGCACCTCAAAAGAAATAGTGCCCAGGATACAAGAGTCACCTGTTGTGTGGGAGAAACTATTCACCCAATACCCATCAGATAATATACAAAATATACAGGGCACTGACAGAACTTTACAAAAAAATAATCTAATACCATTAAAAAATGGGGAGAAGAAATGAACAGACACTTTTGATAAAAAAAGAAATACAAAGAAATACATGTGCCAAAAGGCACATGAAAAAATGCTCCTTATCACTTATCATCAGGAAGATCTAAATCAAAACAACGATGAGATACCATCTCACACCAAGGAGATTGGCACACATCACAAAGAATGAGAACAATCAGTGCTGGCAGGGATGTGGAGAGAAACGATCTATTATCCAGTGCTGGTTGGAATGCCATCTAGTCTAACCTCTATGGAAAGCGATACGAAGATTTCTCCAAAAACTGGAAATTGAGCTCCCATTCAACCCAGCTATTTCACTCCTAGGGATATACCCTAGGAACACAAGAATACAATACAAAAACCCTTTCTTCACACCTATATTTATTGCAGCACTATACACAATAGCCAGGCTCTGGAAACAACCAAGATGCCCTTCAACAGATGAATGGCTAAAGAAACTGTGGTACATATACACAATGGAATATTATGCAGCCGTCAGGAGAGATGAAGTCATGAAATTGTCCTATACATGGATGTACATGGAGTCTATCATGCTGAGTGAAATAAGTCAGAGGGAGATAGAGACGCAAAATAATCTCACTCATCTATGGGTTTTAAGACAAATAAAAGTCATTTTTGCAACAATCCTCAGAAACAATGAGAAGAGGACTGGAACTTCCAGCTCACTTCATGAAGCTCGCCACAAAGAGTGGTGAGTGCTGTTATAGAAATAACTACACAGAGATCTACCATAATCATGTGAATGAACGAGGGAACTGGAAAGCCTGTTTAGAGTACAGGTGGGGGTGGGGTAGGATGGAGAGAGATTTGGTACATTGGTGGTGGGAATGTTGCACTGGTGAAGTGGGGTGTTCTTTAAATGACTGAGACCTGATCACAATCATATGTGTAATCAAGATGTTTAAATTAAAAAAAAGAAAAAATATAAATTTTTTTTAAAAAAAGCATACCTGAGGGAAAAGCTCAAGATGTCTTTTCTCTGCACTTTACTCTGCCCAGCCAGGTTTTATTTAATAAAAGTTTTTGGTTTGGGATCAGCCAGATCATTCATGACATTGAAAACTCCAAGAAGTCTCTTGGAAGACTTTGACCTGGTTTGTTTGCTGTATCAACCCTGTCCCAGACCCATTTTTCCAGGGTGGAATACAGCATGTGGAACATCAGTCAACCTTCCCCCCAAAAAACACAAAGCCTGTGTTCAGAAAAAAGATGTTGCGACTGGACTATTATTTGTAGAATTTATGATTGCAAGATAAGTATCAGGAAAAATTTTAAAATATAATAAAACTTTTTAAAAGATCAAAAAATGCATAATATACTAGCACACCTGGGGATACACAGTAAATTTAGGGAAAAGAGCTGGTGAAGAGGGAGGGAGGCAGGGAGGGAGGGAGAGAGAGAGAGAGAGAGAGAGAGAGAGAGAGAGAGAGAGAGAGAGAGAGAGAGAGAGAGAGAGAGAGAGAGAGAGAGAGAGAGAGAGAGAGAAAGAACGCTCTACATTTTCGTTGCATTTGCTCTCGGGAGTCGGAAGCTTCAGACTGCAACATGGGGATGTCGTAGTTCCATGCAGTGGGCTTTTTGGCCAAGCTTAGGGAAGATGCAGTCTCAGCTGCCCCCCACAGCCTTCTCTCTCCTTCCTCGAGGTCCCCAGGGTTACCCCTGGCTGCCTTCTCAGGGTCCCAGCAAGTGGTTTCCGGTAAGAAGCAGTTTAAAGGAGACCCCAGGCTTCCCCATTCCTGCATGGGGCAGGGAGGGGACTGCTGAACTTCTGGCTTCCAGCAATTAGGAAGCAAACACCCCTGGGGAGTCAGAAGGGGAGTCGGAAGCTTTAGCAGGCAACACGGGACGGCATGGCTCCTTGAGGTAGGCTTTTTGGCCAAGCTTAGGACTAGATGCAGTCTTGGCTGCCCTTCACACCCTCTCTCCCCTTCCTCCTAGCCCCCAGGGGGCAGGGAGAGGACTGGTGAATTTCTGGCTTTGAGCAATTAGGAAGCAAACACCTCTTGGGGAGTCGGAACTTCAGCGGCAGCACCAGGATGATATGGCTCCATGAACTCTTCACTTGGCCAAATCACAGACCAAAGGGGTGTCTCAGAAATAACACCTTCCCTCTTGACTATTTCTAAAACTTAAAAGGGACACGTGTATCTCCTTTGTATATCTCAGATGTATTCCCTTAACATCTATAACTCTTTAAGAATATCCTCTTTTTTAGTGATAATTTTGCCCACTGTTTTTTTTTTTTTTTTTTTGATTGTTTGCTTTTCCCCCTTTGAGATCTGTTTTATAAGCAATACTGGTAGAAGAGTATCTCAGTATAGAATTCATGTTTGATCCAAGTTACGGCGAATGTTGGACTTTATTCGTCGGCCCCCAGATGCACCAACAATATCATGTGGCATTGTTTCTCCTTTGAATAGGCACATTAAAATGGGAAAATAATACATATGCAAACAAGTTCTTATCTAATAGAGATTGAAACACACATTTGGTAATGGAGTAGGCCTTATACCCTGAACATTAGCATAATGATTTGGCTTAGGCCTCAGAAGAATGGACATTGCCCATACACCCCTGAACAATGAATAACATCTATGGAAATAACCACAATTGTCTATAACATTACCAGGATCCAAACCTCTACCAGGGAAGACCTACCACTGCTCTGACATTGACTTACTCCAAAGAGTGCTCTCAACACCCAGAGGATTCAGCAACAGCTGCTTGCAGGGCAGATTGCTTCGCATCTAATGATGTCCTGAAACTAGAGGATGCTCCACATCAGCCTGACTTCAATGAAAGAAATGCATAGAATCCAGAATCTTTAAATATAGGAACCTGATACCAACAAAAGCTAAAGTGTGAAAAAGTTTCACCCAGACCACGAAGAGAATGATTCACGTTGGACAGACTGGAATGAGTGGAGCCCAGAGTTGGTCTTCTGCCAATAATCCTTGGGAGTGAGGCTTTCTTGTAATCAGGCCAAGGATTTTTTCCTTTTCCCCCATATTTTTTCTGGGCCTATGCATACTACAGCAATTGCCACTGTCACACCTTTACTATTTTTTTTAACCCTTATCCTTTAAGAAAAAAACCCAACAATTTACTGGAAATGGCAATGTTTCACACATGCATTATATGTTAGCTGATATAAAATATAATTAGAGGGTCTAAGAGATATCTTCTTAGGAGGCTGAGCATGAAAGGAGGCATGGCTTTGATCACAGACAAAGCATAGTTCCCTGAACACCCTCCAGGAGAGAAGATAGAATAAACACAGACCTGAGAATAGCCGTCAGTGCAAATTAGTGCACTTTGCAATTACTTTAATTACAAATTGCAAATTACTTTCCCAATATGAAAACAAATAAACAAAAATTATAATATATTTTTAAATCAGAAAAGAAGAACCAAAGCACCCAATTACTGAATTCAACCAAGAGTTTTAAAGCAAAGGAGCTTCAATGTGAAATACCTATGTATTCCAGTCATCTTTAAAATGTTTTTCCAGGGGGTGGGTGCAGAGTGATAGCACAGCAGTAAGGCATTTGCCTTCCACGTGGCTGATCAAGGATGGACCTTGATCCCTGGCTTCCCATATGATCCCCAAGACAGGAGCGATTTCTGAGCACATAGCCAGAAGAAGCCTCTGAGCATTACTGGGTGTGGCGAGCCCTCCAAAAATAAAATAAAATAAATGTTTTTTTAAGCAATCAAAGTATAAGTTCAGTATTTGCATTAAAATTGAGAAAGAAAAAATTTAAGTTTTACATGCCACTCTCCAGCTGCATATCTGTTCAATAGTAATAATAATATTTCCCTATTCTTTCTCAAAGATACTTGAGACCCATATTAAGATTTATTATATATAAAATGATATATAATAAATTAGATTATGAACACTTGAACTATTATTTTCTAGAGAAACACTCCAAAATAATTTAGTGGTCCCCTGAAAGTGAGATGAATTATTCCTATATTTTGGGTAAACTTTCATTTTCAAAAAGAATAGAACTTCTAACACTGGATGTAGGAAGACAGTAAAGTTCCATTTATATTTTGCATAGTGGTTGATGTAGGTATGTTTAGTAAGACACCAGAAATATTTTTAGAGAGGGGCAATACACACATAATTTTTCTTCTTTTAGTTTCCCCAAAAGCTAATTTTTTTTACTTTAATGGCTAAAAGGTTATGGGAAATAATTTTATAATTGGGAGTTTTTAATTCCTTTTGTTATTTGACTTTAATAATTATTACTTACAAAGATTTCTGAAAATTTTTGTATGATTTAAAGCTTGGGAATGAAAAATTCTTAGAGCAAGTTTAAATATAGATGTTACACATATCTGCATATTTATATTCTGTTTTTATATATAAACACTTTTATATGCACACATGTAAATATGTGCATAAATATTTGTAATTGTCAATATTATGAAGTTTTTATACTTTGGGTGAGTTTCTTGCATATTGCATAATTCTTAGAAATTTATTACTAAAGTACCACGTCAGTACACCAATATGTGATTTTGAATTGACGAAAGAACCAGTCTTTGGGTTTTGTTCTATATTTCTACATTTGAATTTTTTATTCAATTGAGACTGGTTTTATATGTTAATTATTTGCCTATTATGGTGAAAACATATATCTCTGAGCTTCTTTTAATTCATTTGAACAGTTTCCACCCCACTTTGCAAAGCCTCCCAAAGCCAACAGTTATTGATGTCTCCAGTAACAGATGGTTTGTGGGATGATTATTGAGGGAGATATTCTGTATCATGAACCCAGTTCTGCATAGTTGCTGTTGGAAAGGTTACAGAAATGACAACTGGTATAGAGAAGTTGCAAACCAGTGAATGAAAATAGCCAGACAACTGTATGGAGATTATCCAAATTTTCTAAAAAACAAAAAAAACTTTTTGATGAAATCTTGACATTTTTTTACAGAAGAAAATGCAGTGATTGCAGAAAATTTGGATTGTGTTAAGGTGGTTGACATATTGGAGATGTTTTACATATCTATATTTTAACAAGTTTAGTATTCCAACTTAAGGAAGATGAATATGTGGAAAGTTTCTATATCAAGTCTTTTTTCAATGTCCTTGCATGAGAAAAAGATGAATTGTAATTTCCATTTGCACAGCATGACTCTAATTCAGCTGAAAGTATTTTTCTTTATCTTCCATTCAGAAGAAATAAAATTAATAAAGCAAATGAAATCAATAAAGTACCATTTTTTAAATGGGGACATATATACCCATGAAAATTTAGAATATTCCAAGGAACCACAAGTAAGAGAACATAAAGTAAATGATTGGGGGGGGAAGGGTAATGGAGGAAGGGTAATTGGGGGAAGGTAATGGAGGCATGGCATGAATCTTGGGAGCAGCAGAAAGTTGAGAAGGACAACAGGAGTGAAACAAGGTCAGAAAGGGGCCCTAGCTTGAAATTTTTGAGAAAAATTGCATTAGGAAAACATTTTTATTTATCACTAAATTTCCTGAGAAATTCTTTATTAGTCAAACTATGATTTGAAATTAGACAATTAGGTTACTTTGGACTCCAGAGCTATTACAAATATGGGAGAAACTAGGAGTGAAGTTGAAACACGACTAAGTCACATTTCTCAGAGTTTCTATGTCCATTCACTATCATCTTTCATAAGAAAGTCCCACATGAATGTACTTAACTGGCATAGAGTACCTTGTAAATTACAAGAATCTGTGTATATGGATTATTTTTTAAAACTATTTTTTCAAATTTATATATATATATATAACCATTCCAGTCTTTATAAACCTTAAAAGAAAAAGAAAGTGCCATGATATGCATTAATATTTGAAACACTTAGTAGTTGCTTTTTTGAAATGAGATGATATTATGAAAGACCTAAAACACCAGCAACACAGGTCTAAAGCAACTTCAGTTGTGGCCCTCGGTCATTCGTATACTGGGGACATGCAGGGCACCCACTAGTGAATTAACATAAATTGTTTCATAGAAAACTGTTATTTCTTTTTTTTTGGGGGGGGGGGCCACACCCGGTAACGCTCAGGGGTTACTCCTGGCTATGTGCTCAGAAGTTGCTCCTGGCTTGGGGGACCATATGGGACACCGGGGGATCGAACCGCGGTCCGTCCAAGGCTAGTGCAGGCAAGGCAGGCACCTTACCTTTAGCGCCACCGCCCGGCCCCCAGAAAACTGTTATTTCTAATTGCCCACTTGATCCATTGAATTCTTTCCTAGAGGTAAATATAAATACAAATTTCACACAATATACAATACACAGTGAAATTAAATGGACAAAACAACATAATGCTTGTAATAATTTGTGTTGACAAAAATTTGATCTTAATTTTTCATGATATTTGTTTTCACTAATTTCTTCAGTAGCAAACAAAAATTTTTGTGGGCCAGGCATCCAACGGTGCAATGCAAGGGACCCATGAGTATATGATGCAAGTATGTCCTGAAATGTGAGAAATCATGGCCCATTGCAGCAGTGTCCTGGCTGCCTCCAACATTGGATACATAACTACTCAGGCATACAGCCCTTTTATTCTACTCCTGGTACCTCTACATCATGTATTAATATTACTTTTAGGAATACATAGTACTTATTATGACACATTTTACATTGTTGTGCTATATTTACTATAGTAGATGCAACATTAAAGATGCAAATATCATTGGTGGCAGAAATATATGGTTCACATTAGGTCTCATATTTTATTTTGTACTTACATGATAATTTTATTAAATATATAGATAATTATCCAGTACTATGATATCATACAAAATATTTTCACAGAACTAAATGTCACTACACTCTATTTATTCTCCCTTTTGTTCTATTCCTCATAAACTGGTAACCACCAATTTTTTTATGTCTCAATGTTTTTTTTTTCAGGAAGAATAACAGATTTTTAATGCCAATATTTCTTTATGTTAAACAGCTGTTTGTTTTTTTGTCCTAAGGAATATTGAAGAATATTTCAACTTGTAGTAGAAATAGCACGAAGTGTAAAAATCAGATGATTGATGTATTAAGCATTTGATTTAGATTTAAATGTGGAAATTTGTGTGGCTAATTTATTTTTAAATAGAAAATATAGACTAATGATGCTATAAAAGAGACAAATGTCATTGCAGCAATTAAAAATCTCATGGCTACAAGAAATGGTTTCATTTCGTTAGTTGTTTTTGACTGATTATTAATTCAGATACAATTTATAGTAGCAAAAGTGCTTTCTAACTTTAATGAAATAATTGCTATATTTTAGTGTACAGTTGATCCATTTGGAAAAGCAATAGTTTTCAGAGAAGTTTGGGACCAAAAAGATAAGTGGCAGATGGTCACAAAATAGTTCCTCTACAAAATTGAAAGGCAAAGCAAACTGACAATCATATGAACAGAAAAATTTTCACATGGATAAGAAGCAGTGTAATGCAATAAAACTCACAAGTGACTGCTTGTTATGTAAAGCAACTTACTGTAATTCTCACAAGAATATTTAAGCCACTTAAATATTGTGCCCAGGGAATAAAGCTATTTTTGAATTGAAAGTACTTCCACAAATGGAATTTTGGCAAACTCAGCTCTATTCCCTTGTTCTGCAGTAATAATAATGTTCATTACAACTGGATTGAAAAAGATCGGTTTTATATAGTACTGAAAATACTTTAATTTAAAAAATCCTGAAATTCCACAAAATCCAAAAATAAACTTGTTGACACATTTTTCTTCTCCTATGTTTTAAGATAATTGAATTTGGGGCCGAAGAGATAGCATGGAGGTAAAGCATTTGCCTTGCATGCAAAAGGTCAGTGGTTCAAATCCCAGCATCCCATATGGTCCCCTGAGCCTGCCAGGAGCGATTTCTGAGCATAGAGCCAGGAGTAACCCCTGAGCGCTGCCGGGTGTGACCAAAAACCAAAAAAAAAAAGATAGTTGAATTTTAAAATATATATCTATATGCTTAAAAGTTTGCCTCAATTTTTCCAAGGATAAAAATATTATTGTGAGTCAATCAATATGGTATTACATAGTAAAAATATTAAATAGTCATGAATATTCTTTCAAGTCCTCAGAGTTATTAATTATTAATCTGAGGAAAAAAACAGCCTGCATTTCTAGTAGGGTTTTTGTTAACTGTTTTTTTTTTAGTTTTATTTTACATTACATTACAAATAACATGTATTCATTTAATATAATGTCATTGAGCATTACTCAATTTTGTTGAGCAATATCGGTCAGTGAAGATGATCAAAAATTTACTAATTTCGGGGCCGGGCGGTGGCGCAAGAGGTAAGGTGCCTGCCTTGCCTGCGCTGGCCTTGGACGGACCGCGGTTCGATCCCCCGGCGTCCC
Organism: Suncus etruscus; assembly: GCF_024139225.1. Lineage (NCBI taxonomy): Eukaryota > Metazoa > Chordata > Mammalia > Eulipotyphla > Soricidae > Suncus > Suncus etruscus. The sequence goes on from NC_064852.1 coordinate 125,054,127, forward strand.
ATATGGTCCCCCAAGCCAGGAGCAACTTCTGAGCGCATAGCCAGGAGTAACCCCTGAGCGTTACCAGGTGTGGCCCAAAAACCAAAAAAAAAAAAAAAATTTACTAATTTCAATAGAAATATTTAGAATATCTCGAATAATTTAACTTTTTTTGTTGTTTTGGCCACACCAAGTGCCCTCAGGTGTTACTCCTGGTTCTTTGTTTAGAAATCGCTTCTTGCAGGCTAGGAGGACAATATGAAATGTTAGGGATTAAACCCTGGTCTCTCTGGGGCCGCTCATGTGCAAGGCAAATACCCTGCTGCTGTGCTATCGCGCTAGCCCCATATTTTTGTATTTTTTAAGATGAAACATTTAAGGTCAAAGTGAACATTATTGATTAAGTATTAATTATAAGAAAATATAAGTTGAGGTGGGAATAGAAATATAAGACAAAAGCGAAAGTCTGGCCTTACCTGTGGCCAGTCCTAATTTAATCCTCAACACCACAAGGTGAGAACCATAAGGTGAGTGTTGAGCAGGTGGTTGCCCCTGTGTAGAATTAAGCATAGTCCCAACATCCGTCCACCCCGTAAATATTAAACATAATATTTTACAAGATAATTGCAATGTAAGTCCTTCACCATAGTATAATAGAATTGGAACTGAAAAGAAAGTCTTTCAAAACCAGAGTTTGAACATCATTAATTGAAGTCAGTGCATCTTCAATTTCATCAAGATTCCAACTACTTCAAAAAAGTAAGTAAAAATAAACTTGCATTTAAGAGCAAAGTAGTTAATGACTCTCTCTTGTAGATTAGAAGCCTTCTGGGAATCCAGCCCTGATTGAATAAAAAAGTTCTACTTCCTCTCTATGAGCTGAGTCAAAGCTGCTCAGCTTTGCTAGCAAAGAAATGCTCTGACATGGTTTTTCATGGCTTCCTAAAATAGCTTCAAGTGCTTTGCCAGTTAGAGGAGTGCTGCTTTGGGAAAGACGCAAACAGAAAAATCTTAATTTTACTGAAGGGCTTGCTGTTCACTGTTTGTAAACAAAGAAAAAAGAAACATACTTAAGTTTGTAATTTTGTATATCCTCAACATATGTAATTTTTCATTTATAGGTTTTTCTTATTTATAAATGAAGCATTAATACACACCCCAGAGCGTTTAGGTGGAGATTAAGGAAGTGGCCCATGTGAAATGTATATTTCTTCTATGGTACCTAGTACCTAGATGTCTGTTACATATGAATCCACACATTATATTAAAAGCTTCTCAGAGTAGTATGGTGATTTTTTACTAGTACCTCCGGGGTGGATCTGATGGTTCCTAGAACTACAGGGCTGAGCAGTTTTTTCCTCTCCTTAACATTGAACCATCAAGTACACTTGAAGATTTTCCCAAGAATTATCAAAAGTGAGCCTCAGATGCCCTGACCACTGGTTTGTCCCAATCTTGAAAGAAAATAAAGGTAAATGGAAAGGAACAATATGGATGAAAGCACATTTGGTTATGGCAATCTTACCTGTACAATTGTGTAATAGTTAAATTTTAAATATGAAATATGATATTGAGGTAGGTACAATGTTGAGAAATTGCCATCTGTTTTAAAGTGACCCAGAGACCAGGTTGGTTTTATTTAGAAGAGGGTGTGTTGATGTGATTGAGTTTGGGTTTTGGTCATACCAGAGATGCCCAAGTAATATTCTGACTTCTCTACTTCAGAGTTGCTTCTGGCATTGCTCTGGTTACCATAAAGTGTCCTGTATCACACCCAAATCTCTTACAATGCAAAGCATGCATTCAATCTATTGAGTTATCTCTCTGACTCAGAGCAGAGAAGTTTTGAATATATATACATTCATACATATACATTTATAATCTATATATACATATACACATATATAAATTCAGTAGGTCACTTTTTCCTAGGGAATCAATGGTATAAGACATTTCATGATTTGTGATGGTCATTTAAGTTACTCTGTGTTGATGCAAAGTCAAGAAAAGGAATGGACCCTAATTCATATTTTGTAATTCAATATTTTTGTTTCCTATAATAAACAAGCATACTCCTACAAGCTGATTGGCTGCCAATATCCCCAAGTTTCCATATGGATTTCATTATGAAGCAATGGGCTATTTGATGGATACCATTATGCCCTTATTATTAAATAGGACAGGCAACACTGGAGGAATGAGTTTATCAGCCTTGAATTCACATATGAGTTTTTGTCTTTGCATGGTCAGACATCTCAACATGTAAATGATATTTTGGGACCAAGAGGTGGACATGAAAATATAAATGGTGGTGCTCCCAATTCAGATTAAACAAGGATCCCTAAACATGAGTGGAGGATTCCATTTCTTACAAACCTCTGTGCTCTTTAACAATTTACAGCCTAGTTTGGGGATAGAAATATTTATGAGGATATAATTTTACTGAAGAACAGAAACATCAAAAGATAGCATGAGGTTAAGATGTTTTCTGCTGTAGCAATGAAAAACTACAAGAAAAGTTATTAAATAGTGTCTTGCGTTTCAAGTACTGACATTCTCAAAGCTAAAGTTTTCTTCCTGTTTAGAAATAGTTTTGCCAGTGGGTTGTTTTGGAATATATGCTTATTTGTAAATTTCAGACCCTAACCAAGCAGTAGATACTGAATATTTTGCTAATTTGGACAGGTTGTGACTCAAGTGATTAATATGAATTAATAGTTTGGTGGAGTAAGAAAAAAATGATGTGCCTGTAAAATATTTTAAGGTCTTACTAAAATCAACCCCATATTTGCCCTTTACAATCATTATTAATAAATATTTTCTATAACTCCCAATGTGCCTGGAATTTACTAGTATGCATCAGAAGGTCAAAAAACTTCCTTGTACACCATCAAAATATATGAGAAAGTAACAGACCTGTATTTATTTCAGAGTCACCTTGCAGCTAATAATGAACAGAGAGTAGAACTGTATTCTCAGTTTATTTTCAAGGTAAGCCAACCAGTCACCCATGATTATTTTTCACATCCAATCTTTTAGGGAATATCAACTTGCTTTGTTCCAGTTTGTGCTTTTTTCAGAGCAATAGCTCTGCATTAAAAATACACAGCTGAGAGAAATGTGCATTGACAAGGAAAAAAAGAAATGTCAGGTAGAGAACCTGGAAATAAGAAAGAATGGCATAGAATTTATTTGAATCTTAGTATGTTTTCTAGCGATGAATGACAAGCTGAGAGTTACTTTGGTTTCCAAAGTTTGGAGGCACTGCTTCTAAACAAAAATAATTTAGGGTGTTCTATAAATGATTATTTTAATTCATGTGTGATAAGATATTTCTATTTCAAGCTACCACACATTCAATTATAAAAGTTTTGTATGGGAATGTTCATCACTAGAATTTACCTGACCTTGGTTACCTCATGTCTGATACATAGATTAGAATTAGGTGTCCTGTCAACAGTTTTCTTTTGATATTTTGTTTGCTACTGAAATGCATACAATATGAATAATAATCCCTATTTTCTATTAAAATCAGACAAATATTTCCAAAAGAAATAAAAAAAGTTGTAACCTATATAAAAACATAAAATAAGGACAGGTTCAAAGGCAGAAATCTGGATTTACTTAGATGCAAGACCACAGGGAGAGAATAAATAATTTTCTTTGCTTCATGTTTGCTTATTTCAGGAAAACCTTAATGTTATAATTGATTTTTACTCAATTTGATGTAAAGCTACAGAGAATAAACATACAAATTAGTTCTACCTGGGGTTTTACATTGCCATTTTTAATACATATTTTCTTTACAGTGCTGCATGAAAAATGAGAAATATAACACAATTATTTTGGCTTTGAATAATATGACCAACAAGAAATATTTTTAAATAAACACATCTTTTATTGTTTAATTAAAGAGAGTAGATCCAATTATGTGTAGATTCTGTATTTGCAAATTGGCCTGATTACTGGAATTTGTAAAATCTAAGTCAATAGTCATGACACTTTTAAGGTCATATGCAGAACTGTTTGAGCAAGAGGTTGAGCCTTGCTGAGATAAATCAAGACACAATGTTGCTGAATTCTTGTTTCAGCTTAGATTATAAATACATAGCTTTTGTATTATCCTTACAATATACATTAATTTTTTGTGCTTTTCCTTGATGGTTTTTTGTTTATAATGCCCTTCACACCCATTCCTTGCCCCATCCCAATATAGAGAATATACTCTGACCTGCATTCTGATGTCAAAAACAGTCTGTAAAGTTTTTACAAAGAAATTTATGCTTTAGCTAAGCTTCCTTTGCTAAAGAGATATTTTCTTATTACTCTTGGCAGATTTCAATGTCAATGAATATCTATTTATATGACATAAGGTATCTTGAAGAAAAATATGTGGCTAAAGTAAGGTTATTTATTCCTTGATAAAATACTATGACCAAAGGCTTGCAAAACCCAACCCCAAGTTTTTACTGGGAAAATGGTTCAGTACTAGCATCATACTTTGGGGGTACTTTGTTAAAATTAATTATTGTGGAAATGGATAATGAAATCTAACTGTGTTATCATGAAAAAATTTTGCTGACAGCTATTTAGTGTAATGGATTATTATCCTTGTATTTATGAAGAGCTAGTGAGAGGGGTATCTATTTATCATCTATCTATCAATCTTCTATTGTTTATCTATGTATTTTTTGGAGGTGGTGGTTTGATTCCTGACTATGAAGAGAATTTACTCCTAACTGCATTTAGATTACTCCTAGTGGCCTTGGGGTACTACACAATGTTTAGGAAATCAAACCCAGATCCATTACGTACAAGCAAGCATCCTGCCTGGTATACTTTCTCTCTAATGTAGGAATAAAGTACCTCCAGATAAATAATATCCAAAATCAAATTCCATCCAGTAATTTGATTTTGTTGGGCACAAATGGCAGAATGAGTGTTGTTTAAAGTATATTTGGGCTAAAAATATATATGTATGCAAGAATATTATTGTTCCTTAGGCAAAATGGAATATTGTACTTAGCCCCAAACTAACAGTTTGATTACTTTCCAGGAGTTATTTATTTTTTGTAAAAAATAAAAGTCTGTATACTTCTAAAAAACTTTCCAGAAATTTCTATAGGTAGCTAATTTTCCTACTCATAGAAAAACATTTCATAGTCTATGAAATTAAAAATAGGTGAAGAAATCTTAGTTACTAAATTTGAGGTCATTTTGGTAATAATAGAAGGAAAAATTAAAGAATCAATATGAACAATTTCATTCAATAAATTTTATGTTGTAAAATAAACTTGTATGTACCTAAAATCAATGAAATCAATAAATAATAGATACTTCAGAGTGGTTGTTATAGTCAACTCTAAAGTGAGTAATATATAAATATAGGCTTACATTTTCTAAATTCGGGGCTGGGCGGTGGAGCTAAAGGTAAGGTGCCTGCCTTGCCTGCGCTAGCCTTGGACGGACCGCGGTTCGATCCCCCGGTGTCCCATATGGTCCCCCAAGCCAGGAGCAACTTCTGAGCACATAGCCAGGAGTAACCCCTGAGCATTACCGGGTGTGGCCCAAAAATAAAAAAAAAGACATTTTCTAAATTCATAGCATTTCATAATATGTGAATTTACACATTAGCATAATGATAGCTAAAACAATAAAGAATCCTTCAAAATGTGTAGTAGTAAAATGGAAAGTATTACTTTGAAGATGCCTTGACAGCATTTGATAAAACATAGAATATTTTTCTTCCATAAAAATATCAACTTTGGGGCCGGTGAGGTGGCGCTAGAGGTAAGGTGTCTTCCTTGCAAGCGCTAGCCAAGGAAGGACCACGGTTCGATCCCTCGGCGACTCATATGGTCCCCCTAAGCCAGGGGCAATTTCTGAGTGCTTAGCCAGGAGTAAGCTCTGAGCATCAAATGGGTGTGGCCGAAAAATGAAAAAAAAAATCAACTTGTCAGAGGATTATTGACCTCTATTGATAGGGATGCTGTAGTGTTTCTGTAATATAAGACAACGACATAAATACTATTATCATCCACAATACCTCAATAAAATAACTGAAAAATGGTAGGTCATCTTCAACAAAGAAATATTGCCAATGCATTTAAAATAAAAAAAATGTGGGGCAAAAAGTAGATTAGGTCTATTAATTTGGTAATTAGTGGATCTCACATGAATAAAGGATATAACTGATAGTCTGTCTACCTTTTACTCATGGTTACAAATATGAAGTAATTAAATGTTATGATTAGATACTATATTAACTTTTTATTTCTGAATTAAAACTTGTAGGGTGTGGAGGGGGGAGATTTGGGACATTGGTGATGGGAATGTTGCACTGGTGAAGGGGGGTGTTCTTTACATGACTGAAACCAAACCACAATCATGTTTGTAATCAAGGTGTTTAAATAAAGATATTAAAAAACTTAATAATCTGTTAGTATTTTATTAGGCTAATCATTTCATTACTTTTTATAGTGTAGTGTGTTTGAATTCAAAATATTTGAGTCTCCTTAAGTGAATGCTTTACTTATGTACATTTATTTTAACACTTTTTATTTTCATTAAGCTTTTATCCTTAACCTCCTTTGATAATATGTTTTTAAGCCACACTCAGTGATGCTTAGAATTTACTCCTGGATCTGTGCTCAGGGATCATTTTTGGTAGGTCAGGGAACCATATGAAATGCCAGAGATCAAACCGAGGTGAACAGCATGAAAGAAAAATGCTCTATCCTCTGTAACATATCTCTAGGCCCAGCCTCTGCTGATAATCTATCAGTTTTATATTTGCTATCTTCACATTGTGTTTTAATTTCTCCTCAACTAACATTGAGATATCTATTCTGGCCAGATCTTTGTGTTATCTGAGGTTTACACACAAATATCTCAAAGTTGGTTTGATAATTCTACTTGGATGTTTCAAAGTGACAAAATCTAATATAAATTTTAAAAGTTTTATCAAATATGCCACAACTGTACATTGACTCTCTCAAAGAATGAAATAAGAATTTATTTAATTACAAAAAGAATTTTTAATCAATTCACACCTGACATAAATGAACTTATACAGGTTTTATTCCCTACATTTTTATTTCTATATACTATAGAGCAGGGGTCTCAAACTCGCGGCCCACGGGCCATTTGTGGCCCTCCGTACATCATTTTGTGGCACGCAGCTGGCCTTCAAATATAGCGGTATTCGCGATTATTCGCTTACCAAATAATCACAATAAAAATTGCATTAGTAAGAAAAAAATCGCATTAAACATTTGCATATCCCAAGCAGTTCGGGGCATGCAAATGTTTAATGCGATTTTTTTGCAATTTTTTTTCTTACTAATGCGATTTTTTATTGTGAATTTTCGGTAAGCAAAATCCCTTATGCGGCCCTGCTTCACCCTGACCTTGCCTCTTGCGGACCCCAGGTAAATTGAGTTTGAGACCCCTGCCATAGAATATGCATACTGCTTCACCCAATTTAGTCTATGCTTTTCTAAAGTCAATATGAATTCCAAAGATGGTTGGAATGCACAACTTTCAAGTCGCTTTTCTGAATCACATCTATATTGACCCATGTTTAGTGTTTACCCACTTCAGTTCTTCATGTCCTTATACATATAACAACTCTGTATGTCTTTAAGCTTTTCTTTACCTATAGCAATTTATCAATGTATAAAGTCTCCACATAATATTTTTATTTTATTGCATTAAATTTTTACAGTTTGTTTTTTCAGAATTTTACATTTATCCTTCATGACATGTATCACTGTGCTAAAGCTTAGAAATGTGTCTTTTCTTAATTTTCTTTTATTTTGCAGGGTAAAATAAAATACTGATTCATAGAACTCTGAGAATGAAACAACTTTCTTCTTTTGGTGAGAATTCTGAGTAACCTGAAAGCAGCATGGGGTTACTTGCTCACTATAGCCAGTGTAAAACAGCATGTTGTTAGATGTCTATGTCTGTGTCTATGTTTGACATACTGTATCCATTTTGAAAACATTGGATGTGACAGTCTGGAGTGATAGAACAGCAGGTAAAATGCTTTCTTTGCATTCAACCGACCTGAGTTTGATCCTCAAATAATCCTCCAAGCCCACCGGAGTGCAGAGCCTGAAGTAATTTCTGGGGACCACCAGGTGTGGCAAAACCACTACCACGCCCCAAAAGTTGTATCTAGAGCAGGGGTCTCAAACTCACTGCCCATGGGCCATTTGTGGCCCTCCGTACAACATTTTGTGGCCAGTGGCCGGCCTTCAAATATCACGGTATCCGCGATTATTCGGTTACCGAATAATCGCAATAAAAATTGCATTAGTAAAAAAAAATGCATTAAACATTCACATACCCCGAGCAGTTCCATTTGGGGTATGCAAATGTTTAATGCGATTTTTTGTGATTATTTTTCTTACTAATGCAATTATTTATTGCAAATATTCGGTAAGCGAATAATCGCGAATACTTTGCACCTAGCACAGACGTCATTTCCACTGTTCTTGCCCGCTGTCCCTTGCATTATCAGAGGCCTAAGGGAGAGAAGTTTTTTAAGAATTAGATTTTTTCATACCTTCATTATGACTTCATCAAAGCCTGCAGTGAAGAGAAAGATTGATGACAAGCACAGACAATTTCAGGAAAAGTGGGAGATGCAGTATTTCTTTGTTGAGCACAGGGGCATCCCCACATGTCTTATTTGCTCAGAGAAAGTTGCAGTGCACATGGAATACAACTTGAAATGTCATTATTTCACTAAACATGCTGAGGAATGTGCAAAATATCAAGGAAATAAAAGAGCCAAGCAGGTTGCCAGTCTTAAAGCATGTCTAATGAGGCAACAAGATTTTTTCAAGAAAGCAACCAAAGAGAATGTTGCATCAGTCAAAGCTAGTTACATGGTTAGTGAGATGATTGCTAAGGCAGGGAAACCATTCACAGGAGAGATTGTTAAAAAATGCATGTTACAGGCTGCAAGTATTATCTGTCTGGAAAAGAAAGGTCAGTTTAGCAAAATCAGCCTTTCTGCCAACACTGTGGCAGAGCACATTTCTGACATGTCAAGTGATATTTATCATCAACTGTATGAGAAAGTCAAATGTTTTGATGCATACTCAGTTGCTCTTGATGAGGGCACAGATATATCAGACACTGCACAGCTCACAATTTATGTCCGTGGTGTTGATCGCAATTTTGAATTGACAGAGGAACTGCTCACAATAATTCCAATGCATGGCCAGACCACCTCTAATGAGATATTTCGGCATCTGTGTGATGCCATTGAGAATGCAGGTTTGCCATGAAGAGGTTTGTTGGAATAATAACCAATGGAGCGCCATAGATGACAGGGAGAAAAAATGGACTGGTGGCACTTGTTCCAAAAAAAATTGAAAAGGAGGGTGTAGAGAAGGCCATTGATCTTCACTGCATTATTCATCAGCAGGCCCTTTGCAGTAAATGCCTGCCATGTGACAATGTGATGTCTGTTGTTATAAAATGCATCAACCAAATCAGATACAGGGGCTTAAAACACAGGAGGTTCAGGGCTTTTTATTTAGAGGAAATGGAGTCAGATATAATGATGTGCTCTATTTCACCGAGGTACATTGGTTCAGCAGGGGAAATGTCCTGAAAAGATTTTCTGAGTTGACTGAAGAAGTGAAAGCCTTCATGGAGAAGGATGGGAATGCTGTTTCTGAGTTGAGTGATCACAAATGGCTCATGGACTTAGCTTTTTTTGTTGACATCACACATAAGCTGAATATACTAAACAAGATGTTACAAGGCCAGGGGCAGCTTATCAGTGCTCCTATGACGTGAGAGCATTCGACACAAAACTTGTGTTATGAAAATCCCAGCTCTTTCAGACAAACCTTTGCCATTTCCAAGAATGCAAGGAACTTGTGGATGCAGGCATACCATTCAGTGATGAGAAATATGCTACTTTTAAGCTAGAGAAGGAATTTGATCACAGATTTGCAGACTTCAAAAATCACAGAGCCACTTTCCAAATTTTTGTGGACCCCCTTTTCCTTTGATATGCAAGATGCCCCTCCTTTGCTTCAAATGGAACTCATTGACCTGAAATGCAACTCTGATCTCAAAGCCAAGTTCATGGAGATTAGTGGAAAAGCAGATATTCATGGGCCATTTTTGAGAGAATTGCCCCCCAGCTTCCCTGAGCTTTCCCGAATGTTCAAGCACACCATGTGCCTTTTTGGGAGCACATATTTGTGTGAAAAGTTATTCTCCACATTGAACTTCAATAAGTCAAAGCACAGGTCTAGACTTAATGATGATCATCTTCAAGTCATACTGAGGGTCTCAACTGCTTCCTCTCTAAAGCCAAATGTGGTTCAGATTTGTGAGAAGAAGCAATGTCAAGTCTCTGGCAGCAAGGAATAGGCAAAAGATGCCATGTTCAGAAGAACTGTTCATGATCTTCACTCAATGTTTTATTCATGTTCAGAAGAAATAATTGAAACTGTTAATAATGATGTTTGAGACTTTTTTTGTGAAATCCCTTATACCACCCTGCCTCATCCTGACTTTGCCTCCTGCAGCCCTCAGGTAAATTGAGTTTGAGACCCCTGATCTAGAGGCTGGAGCAATAATTCTGCATGTAGGATACTTGCCTTGCTTGTTACAAAATTGGGTTTAATTCCCTAACACCAAATATGGTCTTCTGAACCTGTCAAGAGTGTTCCCTGAGGAAATACCAGTAATAAGCCCTGAGGATTTAAGAGTGCGGCCCCTAAATAAACAACAATTATGCATACATACATATATATATATTAGCACACATAATAAATTATAGAATGCACTGATTATTGATTTTAATAATTATCCCTAACCCAAAACAAAACAAAACTACACTCAACAGTACTTTCTTTTTTTTTTTTTTTTTTGTTTTTTTTTTTTTGTTTTTGGGCCACACCCTGTGACGCTCAGGGGTTACTCCTGGCTATGAGCTCAGAAGTTGCTCCTGGCTTCTTGGGGGACCATATGGGACGCCGGGGGAGCCGGGGGATCGAACCGCGGTCCGTCCTAGGCTAGCGCAGGCAAGGCAGGCACCTTACCCCTAGCGCCACCGCCCGGCCCTCAACAGTACTTTCAACTGTAAAAAATAAAAAATGTATGCAGTCTTTAAACCCTATGACTTTTATTCTTAGAAATTTTAGTTTATTTCTCTAAGATGCATAAAACTATAATAGATATTATATCTTGCAAAATAAAAATATTACTACTAAAGAAAGAAAAGCAACAACAAAAAAACAAACCAAGTAACCAATATACAACTAATATCCCTAAATTCAGTGCAGAGACCTCTTTAGAGACTTCACTTCCTTCTTTATCTTTTCTATTTAGTGTTATTTTTTATTCTTAGTATTTCAGGATTATCACGTCACTTTTAATGGGAGGGTAATATCAGCACATATAATTTTTGTATTTGATTTTTATATCTTTATTTATACAATTTTATTACAGATATATTGTCATTGAGTTTTGGTCCCTTCACGAGTACAACATTTTCTTTTTTTTTTTTTTTTTTGGTTTTTGGGCCACACCCAGTAACGCTCAGGGGTTACTCCTGGCTATGTGCTCAGAAGTTGCTCCTGGCTTGGGGGACCATATGGGACACCGGGGGATCGAACCGTGGTCCGTCCAAGGTTAGCGCAGGCAAGGCAGGCACCTTACCTTTAGCGCCACCGCCCGGCCCCCACGAGTACAACATTTTCATCACTAATGCCCCAAATCTACCAGCTCCCTACTCCTCCCTGCTTGTATTTGAGACAGGTTTTCTACTTCCCTCTTGAGTCTCACTCAACAGTGCTTAGTATTTACTCTTGAGCCTGCACTCAATGCTTACCTTTAGTGAGGAATAGGGGCCTTATGTAATACTGGAATGGAAACTGGAGATTCTACCTGCATAATGCATCCTACCTACTGTAATAGCTCTCTTGGCTCTTATTAGTTATTTTTATATGAACTTGTAAATCATAATTAAGAAAAATTTAGAGTTCAGATACCAGAGTCCTATTTCTGAATTGGAAAATACTATTTCGAATTTAAGATCACACATCTGTAACAAGTCCATAATCAAAACTAGTAACAATCATTTAAATGCAGCACCATGAAGGTAAATCATTACTGATGGTAATGATGGTTTAAAACTCAAGTGTTTATACCTGAGAAGATTTTTTTGCCCTCACATATATTTAATGATTTTTTGAAAATTCACTAACCTTAAATTTTCCCAAATATGTGTAAATTGATATACACTAACATGTAAGATTTACACTAAATTTTACCTGTGCTAATTATAGAAGTAATTCCTACATTGATTGAAATATATATATATATATATATATATATATATATATATTGAATCTAAAAGTATTTATTTATTTACAGGAGAGGCTTAAAGTGATGCTAACTTTAGAACCTTACTAACATCAACCTTGTATGGAAGAGAGTCAATGTATACATCATTGTTGTTACAAAGATCAGAATATCTTTGGTAATATAAAGACAAACAAATCAGTAGAAATACATTATTTTAAATGATATACATGTTTAAGAAAAACAGTAGTATTTAATTCATCTTACTGCTGTACCATGTTCTCTGCTTATTAGTTTTAGCTATTCAGAATCTAAAGATTCTTCTAGAATTGTCAACAATCACACATTCCTATTGGCAAGGAATGTCAAAAGAAAGCACTTTGAAACTTTTTATTAAAAGTACCATTCAAGGGGCCGGGTAGGTGGCGCTGTAGGTAAGGTGTCTGCCTTGCAAGCGCTAGCCAAGGAAGGACCGCGGTTCGATCCCCCGGCGTCCCATATGGTCCCCCCAAGCCAGGGGCGATTTCTGAGCACATAGCCAGGAGTAACCCCTGAGCGTCAAACGGGTGTGGCCCAAAAACCAAAAAAAAAAAAAAAAGTACCATTCAAAAATTGACCTCCAATGCTAAGAGTTAATAAGAATCATCAAACTAATTTGGTTTGATATTGTTTCTTAAACTATTTGCATCTCATTCTCTTGAGATATCATTTATTGGTGAGAAATAGGGATATGCAGAGAAGAGTGATGGAAGAATGAATAGTACATTGACTTTTTATTAGGTCAGAGTATCTTCTCTGAAGACATTCGGAACATAGGTAGGTACCAATTCATATGAGCACAATTCTGTGATCAAGATAAACTGGAGCAAGGTAGCACTTGGGGACTAAAAGATAATAGTAAAGTAAGGAGACATTAATAGTTTTGATACAGGTAGATTTCAGACCCCATAGTACTTTCTTACACAGACAGTTACAAAGCAAATTTGTATAATGTTGAGAAAAAAATAGAATTGTAGACCAAATTTTGAAACTGATTGAGAGGAATAAAAATAAATTGACTGTGATACCCTATCTTACTAAAAGTCTTATTAAAATTTACAACATTATGATAATGTCCTGAGCTATATATGTAAGAAAAATGATTGATTCATTATATTTTAGAGATACTTTATTTCAATTTGCTCTCAACTTTTATATTTTTTTAATTTTATCCTTTAAAGAAAGCCAAGAAACTCAATAATGAAGTTTGACTTGAAGATTTTCATTTATAATATTAAAATATTTCTTTGGAAAATTTTTCATCATGCCATTAAACTTTAACCTTTATGTATTATAGTAGTTTCATGCCAAAACAATTGCAAAGTAACTGATGACCAGCAAGTTTAATAAGCTTACAAAAGAACTCAATAAGTTTTATGAAAAATAAAATGCACACAGAAAAAAATGGAACAGTGTGGAATTAAGTACAAAAGATCCAGGTTTACTTAATGAAATGCTAATAACATTTCTTACAGAGAAAAAATATATTGAGAAGGGAGTCATGCTATTTTTGCAATGAAAATAGGGATTATGGCTGGGAAAGCACCAGGGATATAATAAAGGTGAGTCATTTTAGGTGACCTTTATTCAAGCTCCATTGAAACAAATGGCTAAGAGGATTTATCTACTAGACTATAAAATCAAATTAGAAAAAAGATCCAAATATCAAATAAATATACTTTCATCAAAGAAAGTTTTTTGCATGTATAATTATGTACAAATGTATTTACTCCAGATTGTTAAACTTTATAAGTGTTATTTATTAAATATGCTACTTGTGATTGCATTGTGCATAAATTAAAATATTAATGAAATACTTTTCAGTTTAAACTATAGTACAATCATTTTAAAAGGACCAATTACCAAAATATTTTGAATGACTATAATCCAAAGAATTAAAAATATTTAAACATTTAAATAAACTGTGAGAAAAGTAATCATTAAGTTATTTAATAAGATCTCTGATTCTGTCATCACTTATCAATCTGTGAATGTGTCCACCTCTAGGTGTAAATGCTGTATGCAGTTGCCTAAAGAGTTCAGATAAAGTAATATTAATAACAAAACCATCACTTTTTACCTTATATTTATGATACAATTTATTTTTATAGCTTAATTTGTTTATTTACTTTTGAGAAAATTTAACAAACACTATTTTTTGGGATTGTTTCAAGGTGAACATTTTTTTCTTAACCAAAAAACACCCTCCCTTCACCAATGCAACATTCCCACCACCGATGCCCCCATCTCCCTCCTCCCACACCCCCTACTTGTATGATAAAATTTAAAAGTTTTTAAATGGAAATAAATATTGTTTATTATTCAGAATTTATTTCACAAATGATTTCTTTTAGGGGTCAGAGAGACAGTATAGTTGGTAAAGAGCTCATAAAATAACAAAGTTCCTACTGACAGACAAGTAATCATTTCCCTTTTATAAATATTACAGCTTATATGTCTTTTTGAGTTTCTGATTTGACACGTGTTTGTTTTATGCGTTTTTAAAAATAAATTTTAGAATAAAAATTTAGTGATCATATGATCAAATCAAAGGGATTAAATTAGTATCCTGTTTATTAAGTGCATGAGGGAAATACTAAAGAACTTTGAAGTGTCCTTTAGTAGCAACTACGCATATGTGATAATTTTAAATTTTATTTAAAATCAATCTACTTAAAATTAAATTATTTTAATTATTTTAAATTATTATTTAAAATTAATTAAAATTAATTTAATATGTATACATTTTAAACTAAGTGGAGCTGCACTAGCCTTATGTTGTAACTAGCAATATTTTCATGTTACCTGTTTGCAGTGTAGTATGTAGTACATGTATTATATATGATGGTACATGTGATCAAATAGGCATTAGGACTAATAGATGTGATAGTAGTAACCTCTACTATTGTAGTGGCTACTACAATAATGATTAAATGTCTATACTAAAGAATATTGAAAGAGATTATACTATGTATTGGTGGTATATAGCCTAATAGCAAAATGATGGCTTTTGCTTAGCAGTGCCAGTTGCTATTGGAAAAAATAATTGGTCATAATTAGAAACAAAAGCTGGATATTTATTAGGATATTCATATAGGTCTGGGTGGGCTCCAGAGCAAAGATAACTGTCCTAGATATCTTAGATCTAATTTTAAAAAGAAATTCATCTGCTTTCTTGAAGTGGTCTGATGATGGAATGTTGCATTCAGTGTCTTGAGATTATGAGGATGCATCCAGGGGTCTTTTTTATCTTAAATAATCTATAGATGGGTGGATGGGGTGGTCAAGAACCATAGAGATAATCAAAGATTCATCAGCTGCTATTAAAAGTTCTTTCCATTTGCTTCCACAATTTTATTCTTATAAAAATCCCTTTATTGATATCATGTAGACTAGATGGTTGCTTTGAGGACAGAGGTCCAGCATTTGCCAACTTGCTGGCATGTTACTAAGAAGTTCTCTCAATTTGTTGAGCTTCAAGGGACAGTGAAATTTAATCTTCGCAATTAAAACAGGGAAAATAGAATGCTATAGATTAGATCTGTCCAATATATTTCCATTACCCATATCTAGTGAAAACAAATTGCTTTAGCTAGGCAATATGGTGACAATGAGACATGTTTAGTTTTTATTAGTGTGATTTTATTTCATCATGTCTTGATACTTCTACATGAACAAAGAAAATACCAGGAAAAAAACTAGTAAGAAGATGGAAAACAATAGCTTATTGGAAAATGATAGCTTTTATTGTGTAAAGATAATTAGCTTCTCTTTATAAATGAACACACCCAGGCCATATGATAGAAACAAGTATCTATTATGATCTTACATGGTAACTAAGGAATGAGTGACATATTTTGGGAGACTAAAAATCGAACCTGGCTTTGAAGAAATAAGAATGTTTCATAGAGTGGTTCATAGATTGGATAGAAAGTGTAAGTAAGAGTTGCTCAGTAGAAAGAATAGGGAAGGTTGTATTAGAAGGTAGAGAATGAAAAGATCAACGCAATTGCAACAGCTAGGCATTTATATCACAATTGTGGGCTTAATGAGTTGAAAACGTGAGGATTAGGTGAAGTGGCAGAAAGTGTCAAGAAATCAATTTCTTTTACTATTTTGTGATTTTGTTTCATTGTGCCTTGATATTCTTACATGAACAAATGAAATAATATTTCTAAATGACAAAGTTGAACAGGCTTATTAAGTTGGGCTGCTCCCATGGCCACATACTGTGAGTCTGAATCTGTCAGATTGCTTTTTACCATTTTAAAAGACTATTGTCCTGGAATGGTACCCACTATGAAGAAAATTCTCTTTTCATTTCCAAACTGCCCAGACTTATGATCAAATAGTATTCTCTTCTTGGCAGAACACCTCTCATTGGGAGAATTTGCATGAATTTCTTGCTACATTTATAATTTTTAGGTGCATGATTAATTTTTTTCTTGATGTTTGTTATATTATCTTTGCTCAATGTGTCTGTAGGCATTTTTCTTTCAGAATTTCTTGTAATGCCATCATTGAAGTCACAAAAGGTTTAATAAACTGTTCATTGTTTTTGATATTTGAGATAGAATGAAAATAGCTAAAACTGAATCATCTTTATAAAAGTAACCACTCAAAGCAATACTAAGATTATAGTGCTTTGAAAAAGACGGCATTTGCAAATATCTCATTTTTCTTCTCTAAAAGTACTAAAATTTGTTGAAAAAGCTCATAAACTAAACAAAAAAATAGACTAGTTCACTGACAGAATTTAGCTAAAATGACAGTAAGTACCTGAGAGAATATGTGAATTTTATTCAAAAAGAATGAAGTAAGGCAGACAAAAGAAATTTTACAAAAGGAGCTTTAATAATAACAACAGTGCAAAATGAATGAAAGAAAATAAGCAGAGTCAGATAGGAAAGCTTTAGTATTTTAAGTGAACTACTTCCAAAAAGAATGCATTGCAAATGAGAAAAGTGAAGGAAAAAAAAAGTGTCTTCACGAAAAGTAAACTTAGGTGACCTATATGTGACATTACTAAGAAAAATAAACTTATAAAACATGAATAAATTTTGCTAAGGAAGGCTAATACATATTTTAACATAAAACACACAAATAAAATAAATACTGAAATAGTTCTGTATTTATTCTTGAAATCACCTGAAAATGATCTGGGCACAAAATTAAAACAAGTGAGCTTTTTTGAATATTAGAACTATTGAGAAATTAAAGAATGGTTCCCTTATCTTTTGCTACTCACAAATGCCTATCCATAAAAGAACATTATCAAAAGCCAAACCTTTTTAATCAGTAAAATTATATGTTTAAATACCTTAGAGAATCTGGATATGCGACACTCTACAATATGCCATTCTATAATCGGGCTTTCCTGTTTTCCTATACAAGTCATTTTATATAATAATAAAGGCACAATGATTCTCTAGTTTAAAACATGAGTCGACATCTTCCAGTCAGTCTGCCTTTTATTGTTAATAAAGCCAATTTTCTACCTATCACATTTAATCTAGATTGAATGACTTTTTCTAACATCACAAGAGCCAGGTCTTCTCAAATACATTCCCCTTGTTAGAAAATCCTTGCAAAGAACTCCTCTAAGTAGATTTCATAAGTTTCTTTTGCACTAATTATTTTTATAGTACTTATTATAGTTCAATTGGAAATGTAGGAGACTGTTCCCTTGTCAGAAATTCTTGTACCCCTTGCCATTATCTGGCCTGGGCCTGGTTTATTTCACAGCAAAGAGCTACTGTGTCTTGCCATTTCAGACTCTCTTCCCAGTGTGCACTTTGTAGAAGGTCAGCAAGCAGCTCACTAACAGGATGTGGGATATGCTAGCTGGTTGACCATTAAACCAAAGAGAAACATGTTTGTAATTCTGAGCCACTTCTCTCTCTTGCTTGCTTCCTTCCTCCTTTTGCCCTCTGTAAGCTATGAAACTGCTCAATAAAATTGGAACCGCTCTGGCAGAACCCCTGCTGTTTCTGAGTATTTGTTGGCACTGAGGAGAGACTTCTCTCCTCCCCACAACCCTTTCTGGACTCTTTTTTGTGAAGGTAGCTTGTCGAGGAGACCTCTGCCCCCTGAAGTTGTGCGGCAACTGCTGAATGGCCTGCTCAGTCCTCTGCCAGGACCCCAGGAAGACCACGCTGGGCCCACTGCGACTGGTAGTTATGTATAGTTTCATTGGGGTGGGGGTAATCAATTGGCCTTTCAGGGAGAATTTTCATTGTCCATGAGGACACTATTGCTGATTGCCCCTATTTCCTTGGCAATTATTTGTCTTTTTCTCTCCTTTCTCCTTTTCGATTTTTTCTTCCCTCTAAATTCTCTGACCTGATCCCTCTAGCCATAGTCTATATGTGGCCTTCTTCTATCTTCGTTCCAATTGGTATCTGCATTCTTCTCATCTTTTCCATTTCTTACCTCTTCTGGGTCCTTTACCATCCCATCTCACCTCTTCTTGGCCATGTTATGAGTAATTCTGTACATAAGGTGGATCAGCTCTTAAAGCCCTAAGATATCTCTTGAATTCGAGAAAGTAAGAGATTAGTGATGACAGACTCACAGGCTGAAAAAATTTAGGAGACTGTGCTTCAGGAGGTCCCCTGGGTCGACACTGAGAATGTTTTCTCCTGAGATTCCTGGCAAAGGGTTAAGGTCTTTTCCATGACAGGGAAAAGGGGAGGTGTATTCAACTTCCTCTTGAACTGTACACCACATTGTCCGCTCTTAAAGACTACATCTCCGAGGGCCACTCAGACAATCAGTTTGCTAGGGCCTCTAGCATAGCAAGAGAGTCCAATCCCGAGCAGTTGCAGGCAAAGGAGAAAGAGAGGACCACACAAGTGGTGGGAGACCTGATATTTTCCGACCAGGATACAGTGGACAACATTGCTCAGGACATTTTCAGGGAAAGGGAGGCATCTCACACTACTGCACCCCCTCCAGAGTTGGCACCTTGTCCCCATCAGACAGCTCTGACCTTCAGTCTCGTAAGGGGAATTGGGGCCTCCCTGCATCTTTCTTTTTTTGTTTTTGCTTTTGGTACACACCCAGTGATGGTCAGGGGTGAGCCCTGGCTATGAGCTCAGAAATTGTTCCAGACTAGGGGGACCATATAGGATGCCGGGGATTAAACCCAGGTCTGTCTTGGGTAAGCCACATGCAAGGCAAATGCCTACCGCTGTGCTACAGCTCTGTCCCCACATCCCTGCTGTTTTATAAAGCATATCATATTCAATTCAATCCTGGAGGAACCTGGCGAACTGCCTAATACATGTGGGATGAGGTCTATTTTGAAAGAACTTAAAAAGGTCATAGCTAAGGATGGCCCAGACTCTCTATGGACAGAGACTCTCTTAAGGACACAGCCCATAACCCTTGTACCTCGGAAGACTCTCTGCAAAGCAGTACTACCTAATAATTATAATTCTTGTCGTGTGCCATCTTTCAGAAAGAATGTCATGCTCTGGAAGATAGAAATCAAGCTGCCCAGTAGGCAGTTCCAGTTTTCTACTCTCAAGGACTGTAGACCAGTGGAGCACTGGCCTCCAAAAGGCAGCCATCCTGGAACACTACAGAGAAAGAGCAAGCTTGATGATATCTGTAGGGTCTCTGTCTCACAGGAGAGAAAATAGGGGAGTCAGTTGCCCAATTGTAATTGGTATCCAGTATCTTAACTAATTAATCTTGCCTAGGAGTCTCTACAATTTTGGTGGTTTATACTGCTCTTTCTCAGTGAAAGCTCCTGGCCAAGGTACAAAATTGTTTCGATAAAGCCACCTTAGTACAATATGATTCTACCCTTCCCCTCTGTTTATGGGTAATAGTGGTCTGGAAGACTTTTGTAGCTGCATTAGTACTGAAAGGAGAACAAGTTCAGTGGATCAATGTCTGCTTACCCTGGGTTAACTCAGACAAAGACCAACTGGCAGATTTAATCCAGAAGGGAAGAGA